>NW_028325253.1:0-269257 GCF_987193195.1 Phasianus colchicus | reverse complement strand
TTTATGCCCAGTAGAGCTCCTTTTCTCCCAGAAATAGCACTGCTCTTAGGAAGAGCTCCCATTTTCTAACCAAAATGCTGCTTTACACTCCTCAAGATCACACTTACCCCCATCAAGATGGCAGTGTCACAGAAATACCAGCTTCTGCCCCCAAAATGGGACTTTGGCTCTCCAAAACAAGACATTTTCTCCCAGAAATACCAGGACTCTTAGAAATACCTCACGTTTCATCTCAAGAATACTGCTTTCCACTCCTCAAGATCACACTGACTCCCATCACAATGGCCTTTTCTCCCACATACACCAGCTTTCTCCCAAATACACGACATTTTCTCCCACATACACCCGTTTTCTCCCAACGATGGGACATATTCTCCCAGAAATGCCAGCTTATTCTTTAAAAAACGGCCTTTTTTCCCCAAAATACCAGCCTTTTCCCTCTCTAGCATCTGTTTCCTCACCAATACCTGGCATTTTCTCCCAGAAACACCAGCTTTCTCACAGATACATCACCTTCCCCCCGCCACATCAGACCCCTTCTCCCAGAAATACCAGGACTCTGCTGAATATTTCCCATTTCCTCCGGAACATACAGCATTACACTCCGCAAGAGGACAGCTTCTTTCAGAAATGTGGCATTTTATCACAGATACACCATTTTTATGCCCAGTAGAGCTCCTTTTCTCCCAGAAATAGCACTGCTCTTAGGAAGAGCTCCCATTTTCTAACCAAAATGCTGCTTTACACTCCTCAAGATCACACTTACCCCCATCAAGATGGCAGTGTCACAGAAATACCAGCTTCTGCCCCCAAAATGGGACTTTGGCTCTCCAAAACAAGACATTTTCTCCCAGAAATACCAGGACTCTTAGAAATACCTCACGTTTCATCTCAAGAATACTGCTTTCCACTCCTCAAGATCACACTGACTCCCATCACAATGGCCTTTTCTCCCACATACACCAGCTTTCTCCCAAATACACGACATTTTCTCCCACATACACCCGTTTTCTCCCAAAGATGGGACATATTCTCCCAGAAATGCCAGCTTATTCTTTAACAAACGGCCTTTTTTCCCCAAAATACCAGCCTTTTCCCTCTCTAGCATCTGTTTCCTCACCAATACCTGGCATTTTCTCCCAGAAACACCAGCTTTCTCACAGATACATCACCTTCCCCCCGCCACATCAGACCCCTTCTCCCAGAAATACCAGGACTCTGCTGAATATTTCCCATTTCCTCCGGAACATACAGCATTACACTCCGCAAGAGGACAGTTTCTTTCAGAAATGTGGCATTTTATCACAGATACACCATTTTTATGCCCAGTAGAGCTCCTTTTCTCCCAGAAATAGCACTGCTCTTAGGAAGAGCTCCCATTTTCTAACCAAAATGCTGCTTTACACTCCTCAAGATCACACTTACCCCCATCAAGATGGCAGTGTCACAGAAATACCAGCTTCTGCCCCCAAAATGGGACTTTGGCTCTCCAAAACAAGACATTTTCTCCCAGAAATACCAGGACTCTTAGAAATACCTCACGTTTCATCTCAAGAATACTGCTTTCCACTCCTCAAGATCACACTGACTCCCATCACAATGGCCTTTTCTCCCACATACACCAGCTTTCTCCCAAATACACGACATTTTCTCCCACATACACCCGTTTTCTCCCAACGATGGGACATATTCTCCCAGAAATGCCAGCTTATTCTTTAAAAAACGGCCTTTTTTCCCCAAAATACCAGCCTTTTCCCTCTCTAGCATCTGTTTCCTCACCAATACCTGGCATTTTCTCCCAGAAACACCAGCTTTCTCACAGATACATCACCTTCCCCCCCCCACATCAGACCTCTTCTCCCAGAAATACCAGGACTCTGCTGAATATTTCCCATTTCCTCCGGAACATACAGCATTACACTCCGCAAGAGGACAGTTTCTTTCAGAAATGTGGCATTTTATCACAGATACACCATTTTTATGCCCAGTAGAGCTCCTTTTCTCCCAGAAATAGCACTGCTCTTAGGAAGAGCTCCCATTTTCTAACCAAAATGCTGCTTTACACTCCTCAAGATCACACTTACCCCCATCAAGATGGCAGTGTCACAGAAATACCAGCTTCTGCCCCCAAAATGGGACTTTGGCTCTCCAAAACAAGACATTTTCTCCCAGAAATACCAGGACTCTTAGAAATACCTCACGTTTCATCTCAAGAATACTGCTTTCCACTCCTCAAGATCACACTGACTCCCATCACAATGGCCTTTTCTCCCACATACACCAGCTTTCTCCCAAATACACGACATTTTCTCCCACATACACCCGTTTTCTCCCAACGATGGGACATATTCTCCCAGAAATGCCAGCTTATTCTTTAAAAAACGGCCTTTTTTCCCCAAAATACCAGCCTTTTCCCTCTCTAGCATCTGTTTCCTCACCAATACCTGGCATTTTCTCCCAGAAACACCAGCTTTCTCACAGATACATCACCTTCCCCCCGCCACATCAGACCCCTTCTCCCAGAAATACCAGGACTCTGCTGAATATTTCCCATTTCCTCCGGAACATACAGCATTACACTCCGCAAGAGGACAGTTTCTTTCAGAAATGTGGCATTTTATCACAGATACACCATTTTTATGCCCAGTAGAGCTCCTTTTCTCCCAGAAATAGCACTGCTCTTAGGAAGAGCTCCCATTTTCTAACCAAAATGCTGCTTTACACTCCTCAAGATCACACTTACCCCCATCAAGATGGCAGTGTCACAGAAATACCAGCTTCTGCCCCCAAAATGGGACTTTGGCTCTCCAAAACAAGACATTTTCTCCCAGAAATACCAGGACTCTTAGAAATACCTCACGTTTCATCTCAAGAATACTGCTTTCCACTCCTCAAGATCACACTGACTCCCATCACAATGGCCTTTTCTCCCACATACACCAGCTTTCTCCCAAATACACGACATTTTCTCCCACATACACCCGTTTTCTCCCAACGATGGGACATATTCTCCCAGAAATGCCAGCTTATTCTTTAACAAACGGCCTTTTTTCCCCAAAATACCAGCCTTTTCCCTCTCTAGCATCTGTTTCCTCACCAATACCTGGCATTTTCTCCCAGAAACACCAGCTTTCTCACAGATACATCACCTTCCCCCCGCCACATCAGACCCCTTCTCCCAGAAATACCAGGACTCTGCTGAATATTTCCCATTTCCTCCGGAACATACAGCATTACACTCCGCAAGAGGACAGTTTCTTTCAGAAATGTGGCATTTTATCACAGATACACCATTTTTATGCCCAGTAGAGCTCCTTTTCTCCCAGAAATAGCACTGCTCTTAGGAAGAGCTCCCATTTTCTAACCAAAATGCTGCTTTACACTCCTCAAGATCACACTTACCCCCATCAAGATGGCAGTGTCACAGAAATACCAGCTTCTGCCCCCAAAATGGGACTTTGGCTCTCCAAAACAAGACATTTTCTCCCAGAAATACCAGGACTCTTAGAAATACCTCACGTTTCATCTCAAGAATACTGCTTTCCACTCCTCAAGATCACACTGACTCCCATCACAATGGCCTTTTCTCCCACATACACCAGCTTTCTCCCAAATACACGACATTTTCTCCCACATACACCCGTTTTCTCCCAACGATGGGACATATTCTCCCAGAAATGCCAGCTTATTCTTTAAAAAACGGCCTTTTTTCCCCAAAATACCAGCCTTTTCCCTCTCTAGCATCTGTTTCCTCACCAATACCTGGCATTTTCTCCCAGAAACACCAGCTTTCTCACAGATACATCACCTTCCCCCCGCCACATCAGACCCCTTCTCCCAGAAATACCAGGACTCTGCTGAATATTTCCCATTTCCTCCGGAACATACAGCATTACACTCCGCAAGAGGACAGTTTCTTTCAGAAATGTGGCATTTTATCACAGATACACCATTTTTATGCCCAGTAGAGCTCCTTTTCTCCCAGAAATAGCACTGCTCTTAGGAAGAGCTCCCATTTTCTAACCAAAATGCTGCTTTACACTCCTCAAGATCACACTTACCCCCATCAAGATGGCAGTGTCACAGAAATACCAGCTTCTGCCCCCAAAATGGGACTTTGGCTCTCCAAAACAAGACATTTTCTCCCAGAAATACCAGGACTCTTAGAAATACCTCACGTTTCATCTCAAGAATACTGCTTTCCACTCCTCAAGATCACACTGACTCCCATCACAATGGCCTTTTCTCCCACATACACCAGCTTTCTCCCAAATACACGACATTTTCTCCCACATACACCCGTTTTCTCCCAACGATGGGACATATTCTCCCAGAAATGCCAGCTTATTCTTTAACAAACGGCCTTTTTTCCCCAAAATACCAGCCTTTTCCCTCTCTAGCATCTGTTTCCTCACCAATACCTGGCATTTTCTCCCAGAAACACCAGCTTTCTCACAGATACATCACCTTCCCCCCCCCACATCAGACCTCTTCTCCCAGAAATACCAGGACTCTGCTGAATATTTCCCATTTCCTCCGGAACATACAGCATTACACTCCGCAAGAGGACAGTTTCTTTCAGAAATGTGGCATTTTATCACAGATACACCATTTTTATGCCCAGTAGAGCTCCTTTTCTCCCAGAAATAGCACTGCTCTTAGGAAGAGCTCCCATTTTCTAACCAAAATGCTGCTTTACACTCCTCAAGATCACACTTACCCCCATCAAGATGGCAGTGTCACAGAAATACCAGCTTCTGCCCCCAAAATGGGACTTTGGCTCTCCAAAACAAGACATTTTCTCCCAGAAATACCAGGACTCTTAGAAATACCTCACGTTTCATCTCAAGAATACTGCTTTCCACTCCTCAAGATCACACTGACTCCCATCACAATGGCCTTTTCTCCCACATACACCAGCTTTCTCCCAAATACACGACATTTTCTCCCACATACACCCGTTTTCTCCCAACGATGGGACATATTCTCCCAGAAATGCCAGCTTATTCTTTAAAAAACGGCCTTTTTTCCCCAAAATACCAGCCTTTTCCCTCTCTAGCATCTGTTTCCTCACCAATACCTGGCATTTTCTCCCAGAAACACCAGCTTTCTCACAGATACATCACCTTCCCCCCCCCACATCAGACCTCTTCTCCCAGAAATACCAGGACTCTGCTGAATATTTCCCATTTCCTCCGGAACATACAGCATTACACTCCGCAAGAGGACAGTTTCTTTCAGAAATGTGGCATTTTATCACAGATACACCATTTTTATGCCCAGTAGAGCTCCTTTTCTCCCAGAAATAGCACTGCTCTTAGGAAGAGCTCCCATTTTCTAACCAAAATGCTGCTTTACACTCCTCAAGATCACACTTACCCCCATCAAGATGGCAGTGTCACAGAAATACCAGCTTCTGCCCCCAAAATGGGACTTTGGCTCTCCAAAACAAGACATTTTCTCCCAGAAATACCAGGACTCTTAGAAATACCTCACGTTTCATCTCAAGAATACTGCTTTCCACTCCTCAAGATCACACTGACTCCCATCACAATGGCCTTTTCTCCCACATACACCAGCTTTCTCCCAAATACACGACATTTTCTCCCACATACACCCGTTTTCTCCCAAAGATGGGACATATTCTCCCAGAAATGCCAGCTTATTCTTTAAAAAACGGCCTTTTTTCCCCAAAATACCAGCCTTTTCCCTCTCTAGCATCTGTTTCCTCACCAATACCTGGCATTTTCTCCCAGAAACACCAGCTTTCTCACAGATACATCACCTTCCCCCCCCCACATCAGACCTCTTCTCCCAGAAATACCAGGACTCTGCTGAATATTTCCCATTTCCTCCGGAACATACAGCATTACACTCCGCAAGAGGACAGTTTCTTTCAGAAATGTGGCATTTTATCACAGATACACCATTTTTATGCCCAGTAGAGCTCCTTTTCTCCCAGAAATAGCACTGCTCTTAGGAAGAGCTCCCATTTTCTAACCAAAATGCTGCTTTACACTCCTCAAGATCACACTTACCCCCATCAAGATGGCAGTGTCACAGAAATACCAGCTTCTGCCCCCAAAATGGGACTTTGGCTCTCCAAAACAAGACATTTTTTCCCAGAAATACCAGGACTCTTAGAAATACCTCACGTTTCATCTCAAGAATACTGCTTTCCACTCCTCAAGATCACACTGACTCCCATCACAATGGCCTTTTCTCCCACATACACCAGCTTTCTCCCAAATACACGACATTTTCTCCCACATACACCCGTTTTCTCCCAAAGATGGGACATATTCTCCCAGAAATGCCAGCTTATTCTTTAACAAACGGCCTTTTTTCCCCAAAATACCAGCCTTTTCCCTCTCTAGCATCTGTTTCCTCACCAATACCTGGCATTTTCTCCCAGAAACACCAGCTTTCTCACAGATACATCACCTTCCCCCCGCCACATCAGACCCCTTCTCCCAGAAATACCAGGACTCTGCTGAATATTTCCCATTTCCTCCGGAACATACAGCATTACACTCCGCAAGAGGACAGTTTCTTTCAGAAATGTGGCATTTTATCACAGATACACCATTTTTATGCCCAGTAGAGCTCCTTTTCTCCCAGAAATAGCACTGCTCTTAGGAAGAGCTCCCATTTTCTAACCAAAATGCTGCTTTACACTCCTCAAGATCACACTTACCCCCATCAAGATGGCAGTGTCACAGAAATACCAGCTTCTGCCCCCAAAATGGGACTTTGGCTCTCCAAAACAAGACATTTTCTCCCAGAAATACCAGGACTCTTAGAAATACCTCACGTTTCATCTCAAGAATACTGCTTTCCACTCCTCAAGATCACACTGACTCCCATCACAATGGCCTTTTCTCCCACATACACCAGCTTTCTCCCAAATACACGACATTTTCTCCCACATACACCCGTTTTCTCCCAACGATGGGACATATTCTCCCAGAAATGCCAGCTTATTCTTTAAAAAACGGCCTTTTTTCCCCAAAATACCAGCCTTTTCCCTCTCTAGCATCTGTTTCCTCACCAATACCTGGCATTTTCTCCCAGAAACACCAGCTTTCTCACAGATACATCACCTTCCCCCCCCCACATCAGACCTCTTCTCCCAGAAATACCAGGACTCTGCTGAATATTTCCCATTTCCTCCGGAACATACAGCATTACACTCCGCAAGAGGACAGTTTCTTTCAGAAATGTGGCATTTTATCACAGATACACCATTTTTATGCCCAGTAGAGCTCCTTTTCTCCCAGAAATAGCACTGCTCTTAGGAAGAGCTCCCATTTTCTAACCAAAATGCTGCTTTACACTCCTCAAGATCACACTTACCCCCATCAAGATGGCAGTGTCACAGAAATACCAGCTTCTGCCCCCAAAATGGGACTTTGGCTCTCCAAAACAAGACATTTTCTCCCAGAAATACCAGGACTCTTAGAAATACCTCACGTTTCATCTCAAGAATACTGCTTTCCACTCCTCAAGATCACACTGACTCCCATCACAATGGCCTTTTCTCCCACATACACCAGCTTTCTCCCAAATACACGACATTTTCTCCCACATACACCCGTTTTCTCCCAACGATGGGACATATTCTCCCAGAAATGCCAGCTTATTCTTTAAAAAACGGCCTTTTTTCCCCAAAATACCAGCCTTTTCCCTCTCTAGCATCTGTTTCCTCACCAATACCTGGCATTTTCTCCCAGAAACACCAGCTTTCTCACAGATACATCACCTTCCCCCCCCCACATCAGACCTCTTCTCCCAGAAATACCAGGACTCTGCTGAATATTTCCCATTTCCTCCGGAACATACAGCATTACACTCCGCAAGAGGACAGTTTCTTTCAGAAATGTGGCATTTTATCACAGATACACCATTTTTATGCCCAGTAGAGCTCCTTTTCTCCCAGAAATAGCACTGCTCTTAGGAAGAGCTCCCATTTTCTAACCAAAATGCTGCTTTACACTCCTCAAGATCACACTTACCCCCATCAAGATGGCAGTATCACAGAAATACCAGCTTCTGCCCCCAAAATGGGACTTTGGCTCTCCAAAACAAGACATTTTCTCCCAGAAATACCAGGACTCTTAGAAATACCTCACGTTTCATCTCAAGAATACTGCTTTCCACTCCTCAAGATCACACTGACTCCCATCACAATGGCCTTTTCTCCCACATACACCAGCTTTCTCCCAAATACACGACATTTTCTCCCACATACACCCGTTTTCTCCCAACGATGGGACATATTCTCCCAGAAATGCCAGCTTATTCTTTAAAAAACGGCCTTTTTTCCCCAAAATACCAGCCTTTTCCCTCTCTAGCATCTGTTTCCTCACCAATACCTGGCATTTTCTCCCAGAAACACCAGCTTTCTCACAGATACATCACCTTCCCCCCCCCACATCAGACCTCTTCTCCCAGAAATACCAGGACTCTGCTGAATATTTCCCATTTCCTCCGGAACATACAGCATTACACTCCGCAAGAGGACAGTTTCTTTCAGAAATGTGGCATTTTATCACAGATACACCATTTTTATGCCCAGTAGAGCTCCTTTTCTCCCAGAAATAGCACTGCTCTTAGGAAGAGCTCCCATTTTCTAACCAAAATGCTGCTTTACACTCCTCAAGATCACACTTACCCCCATCAAGATGGCAGTGTCACAGAAATACCAGCTTCTGCCCCCAAAATGGGACTTTGGCTCTCCAAAACAAGACATTTTCTCCCAGAAATACCAGGACTCTTAGAAATACCTCACGTTTCATCTCAAGAATACTGCTTTCCACTCCTCAAGATCACACTGACTCCCATCACAATGGCCTTTTCTCCCACATACACCAGCTTTCTCCCAAATACACGACATTTTCTCCCACATACACCCGTTTTCTCCCAAAGATGGGACATATTCTCCCAGAAATGCCAGCTTATTCTTTAAAAAACGGCCTTTTTTCCCCAAAATACCAGCCTTTTCCCTCTCTAGCGTCTGTTTCCTCACCAATACCTGGCATTTTCTCCCAGAAACACCAGCTTTCTCACAGATACATCACCTTCCCCCCCCCACATCAGACCTCTTCTCCCAGAAATACCAGGACTCTGCTGAATATTTCCCATTTCCTCCGGAACATACAGCATTACACTCCGCAAGAGGACAGTTTCTTTCAGAAATGTGGCATTTTATCACAGATACACCATTTTTATGCCCAGTAGAGCTCCTTTTCTCCCAGAAATAGCACTGCTCTTAGGAAGAGCTCCCATTTTCTAACCAAAATGCTGCTTTACACTCCTCAAGATCACACTTACCCCCATCAAGATGGCAGTGTCACAGAAATACCAGCTTCTGCCCCCAAAATGGGACTTTGGCTCTCCAAAACAAGACATTTTCTCCCAGAAATACCAGGACTCTTAGAAATACCTCACGTTTCATCTCAAGAATACTGCTTTCCACTCCTCAAGATCACACTGACTCCCATCACAATGGCCTTTTCTCCCACATACACCAGCTTTCTCCCAAATACACGACATTTTCTCCCACATACACCCGTTTTCTCCCAACGATGGGACATATTCTCCCAGAAATGCCAGCTTATTCTTTAAAAAACGGCCTTTTTTCCCCAAAATACCAGCCTTTTCCCTCTCTAGCATCTGTTTCCTCACCAATACCTGGCATTTTCTCCCAGAAACACCAGCTTTCTCACAGATACATCACCTTCCCCCCCCCACATCAGACCTCTTCTCCCAGAAATACCAGGACTCTGCTGAATATTTCCCATTTCCTCCGGAACATACAGCATTACACTCCGCAAGAGGACAGTTTCTTTCAGAAATGTGGCATTTTATCACAGATACACCATTTTTATGCCCAGTAGAGCTCCTTTTCTCCCAGAAATAGCACTGCTCTTAGGAAGAGCTCCCATTTTCTAACCAAAATGCTGCTTTACACTCCTCAAGATCACACTTACCCCCATCAAGATGGCAGTGTCACAGAAATACCAGCTTCTGCCCCCAAAATGGGACTTTGGCTCTCCAAAACAAGACATTTTCTCCCAGAAATACCAGGACTCTTAGAAATACCTCACGTTTCATCTCAAGAATACTGCTTTCCACTCCTCAAGATCACACTGACTCCCATCACAATGGCCTTTTCTCCCACATACACCAGCTTTCTCCCAAATACACGACATTTTCTCCCACATACACCCGTTTTCTCCCAAAGATGGGACATATTCTCCCAGAAATGCCAGCTTATTCTTTAAAAAACGGCCTTTTTTCCCCAAAATACCAGCCTTTTCCCTCTCTAGCGTCTGTTTCCTCACCAATACCTGGCATTTTCTCCCAGAAACACCAGCTTTCTCACAGATACATCACCTTCCCCCCCCCACATCAGACCTCTTCTCCCAGAAATACCAGGACTCTGCTGAATATTTCCCATTTCCTCCGGAACATACAGCATTACACTCCGCAAGAGGACAGTTTCTTTCAGAAATGTGGCATTTTATCACAGATACACCATTTTTATGCCCAGTAGAGCTCCTTTTCTCCCAGAAATAGCACTGCTCTTAGGAAGAGCTCCCATTTTCTAACCAAAATGCTGCTTTACACTCCTCAAGATCACACTTACCCCCATCAAGATAGCAGTGTCACAGAAATACCAGCTTCTGCCCCCAAAATGGGACTTTGGCTCTCCAAAACAAGACATTTTCTCCCAGAAATACCAGGACTCTTAGAAATACCTCACGTTTCATCTCAAGAATACTGCTTTCCACTCCTCAAGATCACACTGACTCCCATCACAATGGCCTTTTCTCCCACATACACCAGCTTTCTCCCAAATACACGACATTTTCTCCCACATACACCCGTTTTCTCCCAACGATGGGACATATTCTCCCAGAAATGCCAGCTTATTCTTTAAAAAACGGCCTTTTTTCCCCAAAATACCAGCCTTTTCCCTCTCTAGCGTCTGTTTCCTCACCAATACCTGGCATTTTCTCCCAGAAACACCAGCTTTCTCACAGATACATCACCTTCCCCCCCCCACATCAGACCTCTTCTCCCAGAAATACCAGGACTCTGCTGAATATTTCCCATTTCCTCCGGAACATACAGCATTACACTCCGCAAGAGGACAGCTTCTTTCAGAAATGTGGCATTTTATCAAAGATACAGCATTTTTATGCCCAGTAGAGCTCCTTTTCTCCCAGAAATAGCACTGCTCTTAGGAAGAGCTCCCATTTTCTAACCAAAATGCTGCTTTACACTCCTCAAGATCACACTTACCCCCATCAAGATGGCAGTGTCACAGAAATACCAGCTTCTGCCCCCAAAATGGGACTTTGGCTCTCCAAAACAAGACATTTTCTCCCAGAAATACCAGGACTCTTAGAAATACCTCACGTTTCATCTCAAGAATACTGCTTTCCACTCCTCAAGATCACACTGACTCCCATCACAATGGCCTTTTCTCCCACATACACCAGCTTTCTCCCAAATACACGACATTTTCTCCCACATACACCCGTTTTCTCCCAAAGATGGGACATATTCTCCCAGAAATGCCAGCTTATTCTTTAAAAAACGGCCTTTTTTCCCCAAAATACCAGCCTTTTCCCTCTCTAGCATCTGTTTCCTCACCAATACCTGGCATTTTCTCCCAGAAACACCAGCTTTCTCACAGATACATCACCTTCCCCCCCCCACATCAGACCTCTTCTCCCAGAAATACCAGGACTCTGCTGAATATTTCCCATTTCCTCCGGAACATACAGCATTACACTCCGCAAGAGGACAGCTTCTTTCAGAAATGTGGCATTTTATCACAGATACACCATTTTTATGCCCAGTAGAGCTCCTTTTCTCCCAGAAATAGCACTGCTCTTAGGAAGAGCTCCCATTTTCTAACCAAAATGCTGCTTTACACTCCTCAAGATCACACTTACCCCCATCAAGATGGCAGTGTCACAGAAATACCAGCTTCTGCCCCCAAAATGGGACTTTGGCTCTCCAAAACAAGACATTTTCTCCCAGAAATACCAGGACTCTTAGAAATACCTCACGTTTCATCTCAAGAATACTGCTTTCCACTCCTCAAGATCACACTGACTCCCATCACAATGGCCTTTTCTCCCACATACACCAGCTTTCTCCCAAATACACGACATTTTCTCCCACATACACCCGTTTTCTCCCAAAGATGGGACATATTCTCCCAGAAATGCCAGCTTATTCTTTAAAAAACGGCCTTTTTTCCCCAAAATACCAGCCTTTTCCCTCTCTAGCGTCTGTTTCCTCACCAATACCTGGCATTTTCTCCCAGAAACACCAGCTTTCTCACAGATACATCACCTTCCCCCCCCCACATCAGACCTCTTCTCCCAGAAATACCAGGACTCTGCTGAATATTTCCCATTTCCTCCGGAACATACAGCATTACACTCCGCAAGAGGACAGTTTCTTTCAGAAATGTGGCATTTTATCACAGATACACCATTTTTATGCCCAGTAGAGCTCCTTTTCTCCCAGAAATAGCACTGCTCTTAGGAAGAGCTCCCATTTTCTAACCAAAATGCTGCTTTACACTCCTCAAGATCACACTTACCCCCATCAAGATGGCAGTGTCACAGAAATACCAGCTTCTGCCCCCAAAATGGGACTTTGGCTCTCCAAAACAAGACATTTTCTCCCAGAAATACCAGGACTCTTAGAAATACCTCACGTTTCATCTCAAGAATACTGCTTTCCACTCCTCAAGATCACACTGACTCCCATCACAATGGCCTTTTCTCCCACATACACCAGCTTTCTCCCAAATACACGACATTTTCTCCCACATACACCCGTTTTCTCCCAAAGATGGGACATATTCTCCCAGAAATGCCAGCTTATTCTTTAAAAAACGGCCTTTTTTCCCCAAAATACCAGCCTTTTCCCTCTCTAGCGTCTGTTTCCTCACCAATACCTGGCATTTTCTCCCAGAAACACCAGCTTTCTCACAGATACATCACCTTCCCCCCCCCACATCAGACCTCTTCTCCCAGAAATACCAGGACTCTGCTGAATATTTCCCATTTCCTCCGGAACATACAGCATTACACTCCGCAAGAGGACAGTTTCTTTCAGAAATGTGGCATTTTATCACAGATACACCATTTTTATGCCCAGTAGAGCTCCTTTTCTCCCAGAAATAGCACTGCTCTTAGGAAGAGCTCCCATTTTCTAACCAAAATGCTGCTTTACACTCCTCAAGATCACACTTACCCCCATCAAGATGGCAGTGTCACAGAAATACCAGCTTCTGCCCCCAAAATGGGACTTTGGCTCTCCAAAACAAGACATTTTCTCCCAGAAATACCAGGACTCTTAGAAATACCTCACGTTTCATCTCAAGAATACTGCTTTCCACTCCTCAAGATCACACTGACTCCCATCACAATGGCCTTTTCTCCCACATACACCAGCTTTCTCCCAAATACACGACATTTTCTCCCACATACACCCGTTTTCTCCCAACGATGGGACATATTCTCCCAGAAATGCCAGCTTATTCTTTAATAACGGCCTTTTTTCCCCAAAATACCAGCCTTTTCCCTCTCTAGCATCTGTTTCCTCACCAATACCTGGCATTTTCTCCCAGAAACACCAGCTTTCTCACAGATACATCACCTTCCCCCCCCCACATCAGACCTCTTCTCCCAGAAATACCAGGACTCTGCTGAATATTTCCCATTTCCTCCGGAACATACAGCATTACACTCCGCAAGAGGACAGTTTCTTTCAGAAATGTGGCATTTTATCACAGATACACCATTTTTATGCCCAGTAGAGCTCCTTTTCTCCCAGAAATAGCACTGCTCTTAGGAAGAGCTCCCATTTTCTAACCAAAATGCTGCTTTACACTCCTCAAGATCACACTTACCCCCATCAAGATGGCAGTGTCACAGAAATACCAGCTTCTGCCCCCAAAATGGGACTTTGGCTCTCCAAAACAAGACATTTTCTCCCAGAAATACCAGGACTCTTAGAAATACCTCACGTTTCATCTCAAGAATACTGCTTTCCACTCCTCAAGATCACACTGACTCCCATCACAATGGCCTTTTCTCCCACATACACCAGCTTTCTCCCAAATACACGACATTTTCTCCCACATACACCCGTTTTCTCCCAAAGATGGGACATATTCTCCCAGAAATGCCAGCTTATTCTTTAAAAAACGGCCTTTTTTCCCCAAAATACCAGCCTTTTCCCTCTCTAGCGTCTGTTTCCTCACCAATACCTGGCATTTTCTCCCAGAAACACCAGCTTTCTCACAGATACATCACCTTCCCCCCCCCACATCAGACCTCTTCTCCCAGAAATACCAGGACTCTGCTGAATATTTCCCATTTCCTCCGGAACATACAGCATTACACTCCGCAAGAGGACAGTTTCTTTCAGAAATGTGGCATTTTATCACAGATACACCATTTTTATGCCCAGTAGAGCTCCTTTTCTCCCAGAAATAGCACTGCTCTTAGGAAGAGCTCCCATTTTCTAACCAAAATGCTGCTTTACACTCCTCAAGATCACACTTACCCCCATCAAGATGGCAGTGTCACAGAAATACCAGCTTCTGCCCCCAAAATGGGACTTTGGCTCTCCAAAACAAGACATTTTCTCCCAGAAATACCAGGACTCTTAGAAATACCTCACGTTTCATCTCAAGAATACTGCTTTCCACTCCTCAAGATCACACTGACTCCCATCACAATGGCCTTTTCTCCCACATACACCAGCTTTCTCCCAAATACACGACATTTTCTCCCACATACACCCGTTTTCTCCCAACGATGGGACATATTCTCCCAGAAATGCCAGCTTATTCTTTAAAAAACGGCCTTTTTTCCCCAAAATACCAGCCTTTTCCCTCTCTAGCGTCTGTTTCCTCACCAATACCTGGCATTTTCTCCCAGAAACACCAGCTTTCTCACAGATACATCACCTTCCCCCCCCCACATCAGACCTCTTCTCCCAGAAATACCAGGACTCTGCTGAATATTTCCCATTTCCTCCGGAACATACAGCATTACACTCCGCAAGAGGACAGCTTCTTTCAGAAATGTGGCATTTTATCACAGATACACCATTTTTATGCCCAGTAGAGCTCCTTTTCTCCCAGAAATAGCACTGCTCTTAGGAAGAGCTCCCATTTTCTAACCAAAATGCTGCTTTTCACTCCTCAAGATCACACTTACCCCCATCAAGATGGCAGTGTCACAGAAATACCAGCTTCTGCCCCCAAAATGGGACTTTGGCTCTCCAAAACAAGACATTTTCTCCCAGAAATACCAGGACTCTTAGAAATACCTCACGTTTCATCTCAAGAATACTGCTTTCCACTCCTCAAGATCACACTGACTCCCATCACAATGGCCTTTTCTCCCACATACACCAGCTTTCTCCCAAATACACGACATTTTCTCCCACATACACCCGTTTTCTCCCAACGATGGGACATATTCTCCCAGAAATGCCAGCTTATTCTTTAAAAAACGGCCTTTTTTCCCCAAAATACCAGCCTTTTCCCTCTCTAGCATCTGTTTCCTCACCAATACCTGGCATTTTCTCCCAGAAACACCAGCTTTCTCACAGATACATCACCTTCCCCCCGCCACATCAGACCCCTTCTCCCAGAAATACCAGGACTCTGCTGAATATTTCCCATTTCCTCCGGAACATACAGCATTACACTCCGCAAGAGGACAGTTTCTTTCAGAAATGTGGCATTTTATCACAGATACACCATTTTTATGCCCAGTAGAGCTCCTTTTCTCCCAGAAATAGCACTGCTCTTAGGAAGAGCTCCCATTTTCTAACCAAAATGCTGCTTTACACTCCTCAAGATCACACTTACCCCCATCAAGATGGCAGTGTCACAGAAATACCAGCTTCTGCCCCCAAAATGGGACTTTGGCTCTCCAAAACAAGACATTTTCTCCCAGAAATACCAGGACTCTTAGAAATACCTCACGTTTCATCTCAAGAATACTGCTTTCCACTCCTCAAGATCACACTGACTCCCATCACAATGGCCTTTTCTCCCACATACACCAGCTTTCTCCCAAATACACGACATTTTCTCCCACATACACCCGTTTTCTCCCAAAGATGGGACATATTCTCCCAGAAATGCCAGCTTATTCTTTAAAAAACGGCCTTTTTTCCCCAAAATACCAGCCTTTTCCCTCTCTAGCGTCTGTTTCCTCACCAATACCTGGCATTTTCTCCCAGAAACACCAGCTTTCTCACAGATACATCACCTTCCCCCCCCCACATCAGACCTCTTCTCCCAGAAATACCAGGACTCTGCTGAATATTTCCCATTTCCTCCGGAACATACAGCATTACACTCCGCAAGAGGACAGTTTCTTTCAGAAATGTGGCATTTTATCACAGATACAGCATTTTTATGCCCAGTAGAGCTCCTTTTCTCCCAGAAATAGCACTGCTCTTAGGAAGAGCTCCCATTTTCTAACCAAAATGCTGCTTTACACTCCTCAAGATCACACTTACCCCCATCAAGATGGCAGTGTCACAGAAATACCAGCTTCTGCCCCCAAAATGGGACTTTGGCTCTCCAAAACAAGACATTTTCTCCCAGAAATACCAGGACTCTTAGAAATACCTCACGTTTCATCTCAAGAATACTGCTTTCCACTCCTCAAGATCACACTGACTCCCATCACAATGGCCTTTTCTCCCACATACACCAGCTTTCTCCCAAATACACGACATTTTCTCCCACATACACCCGTTTTCTCCCAACGATGGGACATATTCTCCCAGAAATGCCAGCTTATTCTTTAAAAAACGGCCTTTTTTCCCCAAAATACCAGCCTTTTCCCTCTCTAGCGTCTGTTTCCTCACCAATACCTGGCATTTTCTCCCAGAAACACCAGCTTTCTCACAGATACATCACCTTCCCCCCCCCACATCAGACCTCTTCTCCCAGAAATACCAGGACTCTGCTGAATATTTCCCATTTCCTCCGGAACATACAGCTTTACACTCCGCAAGAGGACAGCTTCTTTCAGAAATGTGGCATTTTATCACAGATACACCATTTTTATGCCCAGTAGAGCTCCTTTTCTCCCAGAAATAGCACTGCTCTTAGGAAGAGCTCCCATTTTCTAACCAAAATGCTGCTTTACACTCCTCAAGATCACACTTACCCCCATCAAGATGGCAGTGTCACAGAAATACCAGCTTCTGCCCCCAAAATGGGACTTTGGCTCTCCAAAACAAGACATTTTCTCCCAGAAATACCAGGACTCTTAGAAATACCTCACGTTTCATCTCAAGAATACTGCTTTCCACTCCTCAAGATCACACTGACTCCCATCACAATGGCCTTTTCTCCCACATACACCAGCTTTCTCCCAAATACACGACATTTTCTCCCACATACACCCGTTTTCTCCCAAAGATGGGACATATTCTCCCAGAAATGCCAGCTTATTCTTTAAAAAACGGCCTTTTTTCCCCAAAATACCAGCCTTTTCCCTCTCTAGCGTCTGTTTCCTCACCAATACCTGGCATTTTCTCCCAGAAACACCAGCTTTCTCACAGATACATCACCTTCCCCCCCCCACATCAGACCTCTTCTCCCAGAAATACCAGGACTCTGCTGAATATTTCCCATTTCCTCCGGAACATACAGCTTTACACTCCGCAAGAGGACAGCTTCTTTCAGAAATGTGGCATTTTATCACAGATACACCATTTTTATGCCCAGTAGAGCTCCTTTTCTCCCAGAAATAGCACTGCTCTTAGGAAGAGCTCCCATTTTCTAACCAAAATGCTGCTTTTCACTCCTCAAGATCACACTTACCCCCATCAAGATGGCAGTGTCACAGAAATACCAGCTTCTGCCCCCAAAATGGGACTTTGGCTCTCCAAAACAAGACATTTTCTCCCAGAAATACCAGGACTCTTAGAAATACCTCACGTTTCATCTCAAGAATACTGCTTTCCACTCCTCAAGATCACACTGACTCCCATCACAATGGCCTTTTCTCCCACATACACCAGCTTTCTCCCAAATACACGACATTTTCTCCCACATACACCCGTTTTCTCCCAACGATGGGACATATTCTCCCAGAAATGCCAGCTTATTCTTTAAAAAACGGCCTTTTTTCCCCAAAATACCAGCCTTTTCCCTCTCTAGCGTCTGTTTCCTCACCAATACCTGGCATTTTCTCCCAGAAACACCAGCTTTCTCACAGATACATCACCTTCCCCCCCCCACATCAGACCTCTTCTCCCAGAAATACCAGGACTCTGCTGAATATTTCCCATTTCCTCCGGAACATACAGCATTACACTCCGCAAGAGGACAGCTTCTTTCAGAAATGTGGCATTTTATCACAGATACACCATTTTTATGCCCAGTAGAGCTCCTTTTCTCCCAGAAATAGCACTGCTCTTAGGAAGAGCTCCCATTTTCTAACCAAAATGCTGCTTTACACTCCTCAAGATCACACTTACCCCCATCAAGATGGCAGTGTCAGAGAAATACCAGCTTCTGCCCCCAAAATGGGACTTTGGCTCTCCAAAACAAGACATTTTCTCCCAGAAATACCAGGACTCTTAGAAATACCTCACGTTTCATCTCAAGAATACTGCTTTCCACTCCTCAAGATCACACTGACTCCCATCACAATGGCCTTTTCTCCCACATACACCAGCTTTCTCCCAAATACACGACATTTTCTCCCACATACACCCGTTTTCTCCCAACGATGGGACATATTCTCCCAGAAATGCCAGCTTATTCTTTAAAAAACGGCCTTTTTTCCCCAAAATACCAGCCTTTTCCCTCTCTAGCGTCTGTTTCCTCACCAATACCTGGCATTTTCTCCCAGAAACACCAGCTTTCTCACAGATACATCACCTTCCCCCCCCCACATCAGACCTCTTCTCCCAGAAATACCAGGACTCTGCTGAATATTTCCCATTTCCTCCGGAACATACAGCTTTACACTCCGCAAGAGGACAGCTTCTTTCAGAAATGTGGCATTTTATCACAGATACACCATTTTTATGCCCAGTAGAGCTCCTTTTCTCCCAGAAATAGCACTGCTCTTAGGAAGAGCTCCCATTTTCTAACCAAAATGCTGCTTTTCACTCCTCAAGATCACACTTACCCCCATCAAGATGGCAGTGTCACAGAAATACCAGCTTCTGCCCCCAAAATGGGACTTTGGCTCTCCAAAACAAGACATTTTCTCCCAGAAATACCAGGACTCTTAGAAATACCTCACGTTTCATCTCAAGAATACTGCTTTCCACTCCTCAAGATCACACTGACTCCCATCACAATGGCCTTTTCTCCCACATACACCAGCTTTCTCCCAAATACACGACATTTTCTCCCACATACACCCGTTTTCTCCCAACGATGGGACATATTCTCCCAGAAATGCCAGCTTATTCTTTAAAAAACGGCCTTTTTTCCCCAAAATACCAGCCTTTTCCCTCTCTAGCGTCTGTTTCCTCACCAATACCTGGCATTTTCTCCCAGAAACACCAGCTTTCTCACAGATACATCACCTTCCCCCCCCCACATCAGACCTCTTCTCCCAGAAATACCAGGACTCTGCTGAATATTTCCCATTTCCTCCGGAACATACAGCATTACACTCCGCAAGAGGACAGCTTCTTTCAGAAATGTGGCATTTTATCACAGATACACCATTTTTATGCCCAGTAGAGCTCCTTTTCTCCCAGAAATAGCACTGCTCTTAGGAAGAGCTCCCATTTTCTAACCAAAATGCTGCTTTACACTCCTCAAGATCACACTTACCCCCATCAAGATGGCAGTGTCAGAGAAATACCAGCTTCTGCCCCCAAAATGGGACTTTGGCTCTCCAAAACAAGACATTTTCTCCCAGAAATACCAGGACTCTTAGAAATACCTCACGTTTCATCTCAAGAATACTGCTTTCCACTCCTCAAGATCACACTGACTCCCATCACAATGGCCTTTTCTCCCACATACACCAGCTTTCTCCCAAATACACGACATTTTCTCCCACATACACCCGTTTTCTCCCAACGATGGGACATATTCTCCCAGAAATGCCAGCTTATTCTTTAAAAAACGGCCTTTTTTCCCCAAAATACCAGCCTTTTCCCTCTCTAGCGTCTGTTTCCTCACCAATACCTGGCATTTTCTCCCAGAAACACCAGCTTTCTCACAGATACATCACCTTCCCCCCCCCACATCAGACCTCTTCTCCCAGAAATACCAGGACTCTGCTGAATATTTCCCATTTCCTCCGGAACATACAGCTTTACACTCCGCAAGAGGACAGCTTCTTTCAGAAATGTGGCATTTTATCACAGATACACCATTTTTATGCCCAGTAGAGCTCCTTTTCTCCCAGAAATAGCACTGCTCTTAGGAAGAGCTCCCATTTTCTAACCAAAATGCTGCTTTTCACTCCTCAAGATCACACTTACCCCCATCAAGATGGCAGTGTCACAGAAATACCAGCTTCTGCCCCCAAAATGGGACTTTGGCTCTCCAAAACAAGACATTTTCTCCCAGAAATACCAGGACTCTTAGAAATACCTCACGTTTCATCTCAAGAATACTGCTTTCCACTCCTCAAGATCACACTGACTCCCATCACAATGGCCTTTTCTCCCACATACACCAGCTTTCTCCCAAATACACGACATTTTCTCCCACATACACCCGTTTTCTCCCAACGATGGGACATATTCTCCCAGAAATGCCAGCTTATTCTTTAAAAAACGGCCTTTTTTCCCCAAAATACCAGCCTTTTCCCTCTCTAGCATCTGTTTCCTCACCAATACCTGGCATTTTCTCCCAGAAACACCAGCTTTCTCACAGATACATCACCTTCCCCCCCCCACATCAGACCTCTTCTCCCAGAAATACCAGGACTCTGCTGAATATTTCCCATTTCCTCCGGAACATACAGCATTACACTCCGCAAGAGGACAGTTTCTTTCAGAAATGTGGCATTTTATCACAGATACACCATTTTTATGCCCAGTAGAGCTCCTTTTCTCCCAGAAATAGCACTGCTCTTAGGAAGAGCTCCCATTTTCTAACCAAAATGCTGCTTTACACTCCTCAAGATCACACTTACCCCCATCAAGATGGCAGTGTCACAGAAATACCAGCTTCTGCCCCCAAAATGGGACTTTGGCTCTCCAAAACAAGACATTTTCTCCCAGAAATACCAGGACTCTTAGAAATACCTCACGTTTCATCTCAAGAATACTGCTTTCCACTCCTCAAGATCACACTGACTCCCATCACAATGGCCTTTTCTCCCACATACACCAGCTTTCTCCCAAATACACGACATTTTCTCCCACATACACCCGTTTTCTCCCAACGATGGGACATATTCTCCCAGAAATGCCAGCTTATTCTTTAAAAAACGGCCATTTTTCCCCAAAATACCAGCCTTTTCCCTCTCTAGCATCTGTTTCCTCACCAATACCTGGCATTTTCTCCCAGAAACACCAGCTTTCTCACAGATACATCACCTTCCCCCCCACATCAGACCTCTTCTCCCAGAAATACCAGGACTCTGCTGAATATTTCCCATTTCCTCCGGAACATACAGCATTACACTCCGCAAGAGGACAGTTTCTTTCAGAAATGTGGCATTTTATCACAGATACACCATTTTTATGCCCAGTAGAGCTCCTTTTCTCCCAGAAATAGCACTGCTCTTAGGAAGAGCTCCCATTTTCTAACCAAAATGCTGCTTTACACTCCTCAAGATCACACTTACCCCCATCAAGATGGCAGTGTCAGAGAAATACCAGCTTCTGCCCCCAAAATGGGACTTTGGCTCTCCAAAACAAGACATTTTCTCCCAGAAATACCAGGACTCTTAGAAATACCTCACGTTTCATCTCAAGAATACTGCTTTCCACTCCTCAAGATCACACTGACTCCCATCACAATGGCCTTTTCTCCCACATACACCAGCTTTCTCCCAAATACACGACATTTTCTCCCACATACACCCGTTTTCTCCCAACGATGGGACATATTCTCCCAGAAATGCCAGCTTATTCTTTAAAAAACGGCCTTTTTTTCCCCAAAATACCAGCCTTTTCCCTCTCTAGCATCTGTTTCCTCACCAATACCTGGCATTTTCTCCCAGAAACACCAGCTTTCTCACAGATACATCACCTTCCCCCCCCCACATCAGACCTCTTCTCCCAGAAATACCAGGACTCTGCTGAATATTTCCCATTTCCTCCGGAACATACAGCATTACACTCCGCAAGAGGACAGTTTCTTTCAGAAATGTGGCATTTTATCACAGGTACACCATTTTTATGCCCAGTAGAGCTCCTTTTCTCCCAGAAATAGCACTGCTCTTAGGAAGAGCTCCCATTTTCTAACCAAAATGCTGCTTTACACTCCTCAAGATCACACTTACCCCCATCAAGATGGCAGTGTCACAGAAATACCAGCTTCTGCCCCCAAAATGGGACTTTGGCTCTCCAAAACAAGACATTTTCTCCCAGAAATACCAGGACTCTTAGAAATACCTCACGTTTCATCTCAAGAATACTGCTTTCCACTCCTCAAGATCACACTGACTCCCATCACAATGGCCTTTTCTCCCACATACACCAGCTTTCTCCCAAATACACGACATTTTCTCCCACATACACCCGTTTTCTCCCAACGATGGGACATATTCTCCCAGAAATGCCAGCTTATTCTTTAAAAAACGGCCTTTTTTCCCCAAAATACCAGCCTTTTCCCTCTCTAGCGTCTGTTTCCTCACCAATACCTGGCATTTTCTCCCAGAAACACCAGCTTTCTCACAGATACATCACCTTCCCCCCCACATCAGACCTCTTCTCCCAGAAATACCAGGACTCTGCTGAATATTTCCCATTTCCTCCGGAACATACAGCTTTACACTCCGCAAGAGGACAGCTTCTTTCAGAAATGTGGCATTTTATCACAGATACACCATTTTTATGCCCAGTAGAGCTCCTTTTCTCCCAGAAATAGCACTGCTCTTAGGAAGAGCTCCCATTTTCTAACCAAAATGCTGCTTTTCACTCCTCAAGATCACACTTACCCCCATCAAGATGGCAGTGTCACAGAAATACCAGCTTCTGCCCCCAAAATGGGACTTTGGCTCTCCAAAACAAGACATTTTCTCCCAGAAATACCAGGACTCTTAGAAATACCTCACGTTTCATCTCAAGAATACTGCTTTCCACTCCTCAAGATCACACTGACTCCCATCACAATGGCCTTTTCTCCCACATACACCAGCTTTCTCCCAAATACACGACATTTTCTCCCACATACACCCGTTTTCTCCCAAAGATGGGACATATTCTCCCAGAAATGCCAGCTTATTCTTTAAAAAACGGCCTTTTTTCCCCAAAATACCAGCCTTTTCCCTCTCTAGCGTCTGTTTCCTCACCAATACCTGGCATTTTCTCCCAGAAACACCAGCTTTCTCACAGATACATCACCTTCCCCCCCCCACATCAGACCTCTTCTCCCAGAAATACCAGGACTCTGCTGAATATTTCCCATTTCCTCCGGAACATACAGCATTACACTCCGCAAGAGGACAGTTTCTTTCAGAAATGTGGCATTTTATCACAGATACACCATTTTTATGCCCAGTAGAGCTCCTTTTCTCCCAGAAATAGCACTGCTCTTAGGAAGAGCTCCCATTTTCTAACCAAAATGCTGCTTTACACTCCTCAAGATCACACTTACCCCCATCAAGATGGCAGTGTCACAGAAATACCAGCTTCTGCCCCCAAAATGGGACTTTGGCTCTCCAAAACAAGACATTTTCTCCCAGAAATACCAGGACTCTTAGAAATACCTCACGTTTCATCTCAAGAATACTGCTTTCCACTCCTCAAGATCACACTGACTCCCATCACAATGGCCTTTTCTCCCACATACACCAGCTTTCTCCCAAATACACGACATTTTCTCCCACATACACCCGTTTTCTCCCAACGATGGGACATATTCTCCCAGAAATGCCAGCTTATTCTTTAAAAAACGGCCTTTTTTTCCCCAAAATACCAGCCTTTTCCCTCTCTAGCATCTGTTTCCTCACCAATACCTGGCATTTTCTCCCAGAAACACCAGCTTTCTCACAGATACATCACCTTCCCCCCCCCACATCAGACCTCTTCTCCCAGAAATACCAGGACTCTGCTGAATATTTCCCATTTCCTCCGGAACATACAGCATTACACTCCGCAAGAGGACAGCTTCTTTCAGAAATGTGGCATTTTATCACAGATACACCATTTTTATGCCCAGTAGAGCTCCTTTTCTCCCAGAAATAGCACTGCTCTTAGGAAGAGCTCCCATTTTCTAACCAAAATGCTGCTTTACACTCCTCAAGATCACACTTACCCCCATCAAGATGGCAGTGTCACAGAAATACCAGCTTCTGCCCCCAAAATGGGACTTTGGCTCTCCAAAACAAGACATTTTCTCCCAGAAATACCAGGACTCTTAGAAATACCTCACGTTTCATCTCAAGAATACTGCTTTCCACTCCTCAAGATCACACTGACTCCCATCACAATGGCCTTTTCTCCCACATACACCAGCTTTCTCCCAAATACACGACATTTTCTCCCACATACACCCGTTTTCTCCCAACGATGGGACATATTCTCCCAGAAATGCCAGCTTATTCTTTAAAAAACGGCCTTTTTTCCCCAAAATACCAGCCTTTTCCCTCTCTAGCGTCTGTTTCCTCACCAATACCTGGCATTTTCTCCCAGAAACACCAGCTTTCTCACAGATACATCACCTTCCCCCCCCCACATCAGACCTCTTCTCCCAGAAATACCAGGACTCTGCTGAATATTTCCCATTTCCTCCGGAACATACAGCTTTACACTCCGCAAGAGGACAGCTTCTTTCAGAAATGTGGCATTTTATCACAGATACACCATTTTTATGCCCAGTAGAGCTCCTTTTCTCCCAGAAATAGCACTGCTCTTAGGAAGAGCTCCCATTTTCTAACCAAAATGCTGCTTTTCACTCCTCAAGATCACACTTACCCCCATCAAGATGGCAGTGTCACAGAAATACCAGCTTCTGCCCCCAAAATGGGACTTTGGCTCTCCAAAACAAGACATTTTCTCCCAGAAATACCAGGACTCTTAGAAATACCTCACGTTTCATCTCAAGAATACTGCTTTCCACTCCTCAAGATCACACTGACTCCCATCACAATGGCCTTTTCTCCCACATACACCAGCTTTCTCCCAAATACACGACATTTTCTCCCACATACACCCGTTTTCTCCCAACGATGGGACATATTCTCCCAGAAATGCCAGCTTATTCTTTAAAAAACGGCCTTTTTTCCCCAAAATACCAGCCTTTTCCCTCTCTAGCATCTGTTTCCTCACCAATACCTGGCATTTTCTCCCAGAAACACCAGCTTTCTCACAGATACATCACCTTCCCCCCCACATCAGACCTCTTCTCCCAGAAATACCAGGACTCTGCTGAATATTTCCCATTTCCTCCGGAACATACAGCATTACACTCCGCAAGAGGACAGCTTCTTTCAGAAATGTGGCATTTTATCACAGATACACCATTTTTATGCCCAGTAGAGCTCCTTTTCTCCCAGAAATAGCACTGCTCTTAGGAAGAGCTCCCATTTTCTAACCAAAATGCTGCTTTACACTCCTCAAGATCACACTTACCCCCATCAAGATGGCAGTGTCACAGAAATACCAGCTTCTGCCCCCAAAATGGGACTTTGGCTCTCCAAAACAAGACATTTTCTCCCAGAAATACCAGGACTCTTAGAAATACCTCACGTTTCATCTCAAGAATACTGCTTTCCACTCCTCAAGATCACACTGACTCCCATCACAATGGCCTTTTCTCCCACATACACCAGCTTTCTCCCAAATACACGACATTTTCTCCCACATACACCCGTTTTCTCCCAAAGATGGGACATATTCTCCCAGAAATGCCAGCTTATTCTTTAAAAAACGGCCTTTTTTCCCCAAAATACCAGCCTTTTCCCTCTCTAGCATCTGTTTCCTCACCAATACCTGGCATTTTCTCCCAGAAACACCAGCTTTCTCACAGATACATCACCTTCCCCCCCCCCACATCAGACCTCTTCTCCCAGAAATACCAGGACTCTGCTGAATATTTCCCATTTCCTCCGGAACATACAGCATTACACTCCGCAAGAGGACAGTTTCTTTCAGAAATGTGGCATTTTATCACAGATACACCATTTTTATGCCCAGTAGAGCTCCTTTTCTCCCAGAAATAGCACTGCTCTTAGGAAGAGCTCCCATTTTCTAACCAAAATGCTGCTTTTCACTCCTCAAGATCACACTTACCCCCATCAAGATGGCAGTGTCACAGAAATACCAGCTTCTGCCCCCAAAATGGGACTTTGGCTCTCCAAAACAAGACATTTTCTCCCAGAAATACCAGGACTCTTAGAAATACCTCACGTTTCATCTCAAGAATACTGCTTTCCACTCCTCAAGATCACACTGACTCCCATCACAATGGCCTTTTCTCCCACATACACCAGCTTTCTCCCAAATACACGACATTTTCTCCCACATACACCCGTTTTCTCCCAACGATGGGACATATTCTCCCAGAAATGCCAGCTTATTCTTTAAAAAACGGCCTTTTTTCCCCAAAATACCAGCCTTTTCCCTCTCTAGCATCTGTTTCCTCACCAATACCTGGCATTTTCTCCCAGAAACACCAGCTTTCTCACAGTTTAAAAAACGGCCTTTTTTCCCCAAAATACCAGCCTTTTCCCTCTCTAGCGTCTGTTTCCTCACCAATACCTGGCATTTTCTCCCAGAAACACCAGCTTTCTCACAGATACATCACCTTCCCCCCCCCACATCAGACCTCTTCTCCCAGAAATACCAGGACTCTGCTGAATATTTCCCATTTCCTCCGGAACATACAGCATTACACTCCGCAAGAGGACAGCTTCTTTCAGAAATGTGGCATTTTATCACAGATACACCATTTTTATGCCCAGTAGAGCTCCTTTTCTCCCAGAAATAGCACTGCTCTTAGGAAGAGCTCCCATTTTCTAACCAAAATGCTGCTTTACACTCCTCAAGATCACACTTACCCCCATCAAGATGGCAGTGTCACAGAAATACCAGCTTCTGCCCCCAAAATGGGACTTTGGCTCTCCAAAACAAGACATTTTCTCCCAGAAATACCAGGACTCTTAGAAATACCTCACGTTTCATCTCAAGAATACTGCTTTCCACTCCTCAAGATCACACTGACTCCCATCACAATGGCCTTTTCTCCCACATACACCAGCTTTCTCCCAAATACACGACATTTTCTCCCACATACACCCGTTTTCTCCCAACGATGGGACATATTCTCCCAGAAATGCCAGCTTATTCTTTAAAAAACGGCCTTTTTTCCCCAAAATACCAGCCTTTTCCCTCTCTAGCGTCTGTTTCCTCACCAATACCTGGCATTTTCTCCCAGAAACACCAGCTTTCTCACAGATACATCACCTTCCCCCCCCCACATCAGACCTCTTCTCCCAGAAATACCAGGACTCTGCTGAATATTTCCCATTTCCTCCGGAACATACAGCATTACACTCCGCAAGAGGACAGCTTCTTTCAGAAATGTGGCATTTTATCACAGATACACCATTTTTATGCCCAGTAGAGCTCCTTTTCTCCCAGAAATAGCACTGCTCTTAGGAAGAGCTCCCATTTTCTAACCAAAATGCTGCTTTACACTCCTCAAGATCACACTTACCCCCATCAAGATGGCAGTGTCACAGAAATACCAGCTTCTGCCCCCAAAATGGGACTTTGGCTCTCCAAAACAAGACATTTTCTCCCAGAAATACCAGGACTCTTAGAAATACCTCACGTTTCATCTCAAGAATACTGCTTTCCACTCCTCAAGATCACACTGACTCCCATCACAATGGCCTTTTCTCCCACATACACCAGCTTTCTCCCAAATACACGACATTTTCTCCCACATACACCCGTTTTCTCCCAACGATGGGACATATTCTCCCAGAAATGCCAGCTTATTCTTTAAAAAACGGCCTTTTTTCCCCAAAATACCAGCCTTTTCCCTCTCTAGCGTCTGTTTCCTCACCAATACCTGGCATTTTCTCCCAGAAACACCAGCTTTCTCACAGATACATCACCTTCCCCCCCACATCAGACCTCTTCTCCCAGAAATACCAGGACTCTGCTGAATATTTCCCATTTCCTCCGGAACATACAGCATTACACTCCGCAAGAGGACAGCTTCTTTCAGAAATGTGGCATTTTATCACAGATACACCATTTTTATGCCCAGTAGAGCTCCTTTTCTCCCAGAAATAGCACTGCTCTTAGGAAGAGCTCCCATTTTCTAACCAAAATGCTGCTTTACACTCCTCAAGATCACACTTACCCCCATCAAGATGGCAGTGTCACAGAAATACCAGCTTCTGCCCCCAAAATGGGACTTTGGCTCTCCAAAACAAGACATTTTCTCCCAGAAATACCAGGACTCTTAGAAATACCTCACGTTTCATCTCAAGAATACTGCTTTCCACTCCTCAAGATCACACTGACTCCCATCACAATGGCCTTTTCTCCCACATACACCAGCTTTCTCCCAAATACACGACATTTTCTCCCACATACACCCGTTTTCTCCCAAAGATGGGACATATTCTCCCAGAAATGCCAGCTTATTCTTTAAAAAACGGCCTTTTTTCCCCAAAATACCAGCCTTTTCCCTCTCTAGCGTCTGTTTCCTCACCAATACCTGGCATTTTCTCCCAGAAACACCAGCTTTCTCACAGATACATCACCTTCCCCCCCCCACATCAGACCTCTTCTCCCAGAAATACCAGGACTCTGCTGAATATTTCCCATTTCCTCCGGAACATACAGCATTACACTCCGCAAGAGGACAGCTTCTTTCAGAAATGTGGCATTTTATCACAGATACACCATTTTTATGCCCAGTAGAGCTCCTTTTCTCCCAGAAATAGCACTGCTCTTAGGAAGAGCTCCCATTTTCTAACCAAAATGCTGCTTTACACTCCTCAAGATCACACTTACCCCCATCAAGATGGCAGTGTCACAGAAATACCAGCTTCTGCCCCCAAAATGGGACTTTGGCTCTCCAAAACAAGACATTTTCTCCCAGAAATACCAGGACTCTTAGAAATACCTCACGTTTCATCTCAAGAATACTGCTTTCCACTCCTCAAGATCACACTGACTCCCATCACAATGGCCTTTTCTCCCACATACACCAGCTTTCTCCCAAATACACGACATTTTCTCCCACATACACCCGTTTTCTCCCAAAGATGGGACATATTCTCCCAGAAATGCCAGCTTATTCTTTAAAAAACGGCCTTTTTTCCCCAAAATACCAGCCTTTTCCCTCTCTAGCATCTGTTTCCTCACCAATACCTGGCATTTTCTCCCAGAAACACCAGCTTTCTCACAGATACATCACCTTCCCCCCCCCACATCAGACCTCTTCTCCCAGAAATACCAGGACTCTGCTGAATATTTCCCATTTCCTCCGGAACATACAGCATTACACTCCGCAAGAGGACAGTTTCTTTCAGAAATGTGGCATTTTATCACAGATACACCATTTTTATGCCCAGTAGAGCTCCTTTTCTCCCAGAAATAGCACTGCTCTTAGGAAGAGCTCCCATTTTCTAACCAAAATGCTGCTTTACACTCCTCAAGATCACACTTACCCCCATCAAGATGGCAGTGTCACAGAAATACCAGCTTCTGCCCCCAAAATGGGACTTTGGCTCTCCAAAACAAGACATTTTCTCCCAGAAATACCAGGACTCTTAGAAATACCTCACGTTTCATCTCAAGAATACTGCTTTCCACTCCTCAAGATCACACTGACTCCCATCACAATGGCCTTTTCTCCCACATACACCAACTTTCTCCCAAATACACGACATTTTCTCCCACATACACCCGTTTTCTCCCAAAGATGGGACATATTCTCCCAGAAATGCCAGCTTATTCTTTAAAAAACGGCCTTTTTTCCCCAAAATACCAGCCTTTTCCCTCTCTAGCGTCTGTTTCCTCACCAATACCTGGCATTTTCTCCCAGAAACACCAGCTTTCTCACAGATACATCACCTTCCCCCCCCCACATCAGACCTCTTCTCCCAGAAATACCAGGACTCTGCTGAATATTTCCCATTTCCTCCGGAACATACAGCATTACACTCCGCAAGAGGACAGTTTCTTTCAGAAATGTATCATTTTATCACAGATACACCATTTTTATGCCCAGTAGAGCTCCTTTTCTCCCAGAAATAGCACTGCTCTTAGGAAGAGCTCCCATTTTCTAACCAAAATGCTGCTTTACACTCCTCAAGATCACACTTACCCCCATCAAGATGGCAGTGTCACAGAAATACCAGCTTCTGCCCCCAAAATGGGACTTTGGCTCTCCAAAACAAGACATTTTCTCCCAGAAATACCAGGACTCTTAGAAATACCTCACGTTTCATCTCAAGAATACTGCTTTCCACTCCTCAAGATCACACTGACTCCCATCACAATGGCCTTTTCTCCCACATACACCAGCTTTCTCCCAAATACACGACATTTTCTCCCACATACACCCGTTTTCTCCCAAAGATGGGACATATTCTCCCAGAAATGCCAGCTTATTCTTTAAAAAACGGCCTTTTTTCCCCAAAATACCAGCCTTTTCCCTCTCTAGCGTCTGTTTCCTCACCAATACCTGGCATTTTCTCCCAGAAACACCAGCTTTCTCACAGATACATCACCTTCCCCCCCCCACATCAGACCTCTTCTCCCAGAAATACCAGGACTCTGCTGAATATTTCCCATTTCCTCCGGAACATACAGCATTACACTCCGCAAGAGGACAGTTTCTTTCAGAAATGTGGCATTTTATCACAGATACACCATTTTTATGCCCAGTAGAGCTCCTTTTCTCCCAGAAATAGCACTGCTCTTAGGAAGAGCTCCCATTTTCTAACCAAAATGCTGCTTTACACTCCTCAAGATCACACTTACCCCCATCAAGATGGCAGTGTCACAGAAATACCAGCTTCTGCCCCCAAAATGGGACTTTGGCTCTCCAAAACAAGACATTTTCTCCCAGAAATACCAGGACTCTTAGAAATACCTCACGTTTCATCTCAAGAATAGTGCTTTCCACTCCTCAAGATCACACTGACTCCCATCACAATGGCCTTTTCTCCCACATACACCAGCTTTCTCCCAAATACACGACATTTTCTCCCACATACACCCGTTTTCTCCCAAAGATGGGACATATTCTCCCAGAAATGCCAGCTTATTCTTTAACAAACGGCCTTTTTTCCCCAAAATACCAGCCTTTTCCCTCTCTAGCGTCTGTTTCCTCACCAATACCTGGCATTTTCTCCCAGAAACACCAGCTTTCTCACAGATACATCACCTTCCCCCCCCCACATCAGACCTCTTCTCCCAGAAATACCAGGACTCTGCTGAATATTTCCCATTTCCTCCGGAACATACAGCATTACACTCCGCAAGAGGACAGTTTCTTTCAGAAATGTGGCATTTTATCACAGATACACCATTTTTATGCCCAGTAGAGCTCCTTTTCTCCCAGAAATAGCACTGCTCTTAGGAAGAGCTCCCATTTTCTAACCAAAATGCTGCTTTACACTCCTCAAGATCACACTTACCCCCATCAAGATGGCAGTGTCACAGAAATACCAGCTTCTGCCCCCAAAATGGGACTTTGGCTCTCCAAAACAAGACATTTTCTCCCAGAAATACCAGGACTCTTAGAAATACCTCACGTTTCATCTCAAGAATACTGCTTTCCACTCCTCAAGATCACACTGACTCCCATCACAATGGCCTTTTCTCCCACATACACCAGCTTTCTCCCAAATACACGACATTTTCTCCCACATACACCCGTTTTCTCCCAAAGATGGGACATATTCTCCCAGAAATGCCAGCTTATTCTTTAAAAAACGGCCTTTTTTCCCCAAAATACCAGCCTTTTCCCTCTCTAGCATCTGTTTCCTCACCAATACCTGGCATTTTCTCCCAGAAACACCAGCTTTCTCACAGATACATCACCTTCCCCCCCCCACATCAGACCTCTTCTCCCAGAAATACCAGGACTCTGCTGAATATTTCCCATTTCCTCCGGAACATACAGCATTACACTCCGCAAGAGGACAGCTTCTTTCAGAAATGTGGCATTTTATCACAGATACACCATTTTTATGCCCAGTAGAGCTCCTTTTCTCCCAGAAATAGCACTGCTCTTAGGAAGAGCTCCCATTTTCTAACCAAAATGCTGCTTTACACTCCTCAAGATCACACTTACCCCCATCAAGATGGCAGTGTCAGAGAAATACCAGCTTCTGCCCCCAAAATGGGACTTTGGCTCTCCAAAACAAGACATTTTCTCCCAGAAATACCAGGACTCTTAGAAATACCTCACGTTTCATCTCAAGAATACTGCTTTCCACTCCTCAAGATCACACTGACTCCCATCACAATGGCCTTTTCTCCCACATACACCAGCTTTCTCCCAAATACACGACATTTTCTCCCACATACACCCGTTTTCTCCCAAAGATGGGACATATTCTCCCAGAAATGCCAGCTTATTCTTTAAAAAACGGCCTTTTTTCCCCAAAATACCAGCCTTTTCCCTCTCTAGCGTCTGTTTCCTCACCAATACCTGGCATTTTCTCCCAGAAACACCAGCTTTCTCACAGATACATCACCTTCCCCCCCCCACATCAGACCTCTTCTCCCAGAAATACCAGGACTCTGCTGAATATTTCCCATTTCCTCCGGAACATACAGCATTACACTCCGCAAGAGGACAGTTTCTTTCAGAAATGTGGCATTTTATCACAGATACACCATTTTTATGCCCAGTAGAGCTCCTTTTCTCCCAGAAATAGCACTGCTCTTAGGAAGAGCTCCCATTTTCTAACCAAAATGCTGCTTTACACTCCTCAAGATCACACTTACCCCCATCAAGATGGCAGTGTCACAGAAATACCAGCTTCTGCCCCCAAAATGGGACTTTGGCTCTCCAAAACAAGACATTTTCTCCCAGAAATACCAGGACTCTTAGAAATACCTCACGTTTCATCTCAAGAATAGTGCTTTCCACTCCTCAAGATCACACTGACTCCCATCACAATGGCCTTTTCTCCCACATACACCAGCTTTCTCCCAAATACACGACATTTTCTCCCACATACACCCGTTTTCTCCCAAAGATGGGACATATTCTCCCAGAAATGCCAGCTTATTCTTTAAAAAACGGTCTTTTTTCCCCAAAATACCAGCCTTTTCCCTCTCTAGCATCTGTTTCCTCACCAATACCTGGCATTTTCTCCCAGAAACACCAGCTTTCTCACAGATACATCACCTTCCCCCCCCCACATCAGACCTCTTCTCCCAGAAATACCAGGACTCTGCTGAATATTTCCCATTTCCTCCGGAACATACAGCATTACACTCCGCAAGAGGACAGTTTCTTTCAGAAATGTGGCATTTTATCACAGATACACCATTTTTATGCCCAGTAGAGCTCCTTTTCTCCCAGAAATAGCACTGCTCTTAGGAAGAGCTCCCATTTTCTAACCAAAATGCTGCTTTACACTCCTCAAGATCACACTTACCCCCATCAAGATGGCAGTGTCACAGAAATACCAGCTTCTGCCCCCAAAATGGGACTTTGGCTCTCCAAAACAAGACATTTTCTCCCAGAAATACCAGGACTCTTAGAAATACCTCACGTTTCATCTCAAGAATACTGCTTTCCACTCCTCAAGATCACACTGACTCCCATCACAATGGCCTTTTCTCCCACATACACCAGCTTTCTCCCAAATACACGACATTTTCTCCCACATACACCCGTTTTCTCCCAAAGATGGGACATATTCTCCCAGAAATGCCAGCTTATTCTTTAAAAAACGGCCTTTTTTCCCCAAAATACCAGCCTTTTCCCTCTCTAGCGTCTGTTTCCTCACCAATACCTGGCATTTTCTCCCAGAAACACCAGCTTTCTCACAGATACATCACCTTCCCCCCCCCACATCAGACCTCTTCTCCCAGAAATACCAGGACTCTGCTGAATATTTCCCATTTCCTCCGGAACATACAGCATTACACTCCGCAAGAGGACAGTTTCTTTCAGAAATGTGGCATTTTATCACAGATACACCATTTTTATGCCCAGTAGAGCTCCTTTTCTCCCAGAAATAGCACTGCTCTTAGGAAGAGCTCCCATTTTCTAACCAAAATGCTGCTTTACACTCCTCAAGATCACACTTACCCCCATCAAGATGGCAGTGTCACAGAAATACCAGCTTCTGCCCCCAAAATGGGACTTTGGCTCTCCAAAACAAGACATTTTCTCCCAGAAATACCAGGACTCTTAGAAATACCTCACGTTTCATCTCAAGAATACTGCTTTCCACTCCTCAAGATCACACTGACTCCCATCACAATGGCCTTTTCTCCCACATACACCAGCTTTCTCCCAAATACACGACATTTTCTCCCACATACACCCGTTTTCTCCCAAAGATGGGACATATTCTCCCAGAAATGCCAGCTTATTCTTTAAAAAACGGTCTTTTTTCCCCAAAATACCAGCCTTTTCCCTCTCTAGCATCTGTTTCCTCACCAATACCTGGCATTTTCTCCCAGAAACACCAGCTTTCTCACAGATACATCACCTTCCCCCCCCACATCAGACCTCTTCTCCCAGAAATACCAGGACTCTGCTGAATATTTCCCATTTCCTCCGGAACATACAGCATTACACTCCGCAAGAGGACAGCTTCTTTCAGAAATGTGGCATTTTATCACAGATACACCATTTTTATGCCCAGTAGAGCTCCTTTTCTCCCAGAAATAGCACTGCTCTTAGGAAGAGCTCCCATTTTCTAACCAAAATGCTGCTTTACACTCCTCAAGATCACACTTACCCCCATCAAGATGGCAGTGTCACAGAAATACCAGCTTCTGCCCCCAAAATGGGACTTTGGCTCTCCAAAACAAGACATTTTCTCCCAGAAATACCAGGACTCTTAGAAATACCTCACGTTTCATCTCAAGAATACTGCTTTCCACTCCTCAAGATCACACTGACTCCCATCACAATGGCCTTTTCTCCCACATACACCAGCTTTCTCCCAAATACACGACATTTTCTCCCACATACACCCGTTTTCTCCCAAAGATGGGACATATTCTCCCAGAAATGCCAGCTTATTCTTTAAAAAACGGCCTTTTTTCCCCAAAATACCAGCCTTTTCCCTCTCTAGCGTCTGTTTCCTCACCAATACCTGGCATTTTCTCCCAGAAACACCAGCTTTCTCACAGATACATCACCTTCCCCCCCCCACATCAGACCTCTTCTCCCAGAAATACCAGGACTCTGCTGAATATTTCCCATTTCCTCCGGAACATACAGCATTACACTCCGCAAGAGGACAGTTTCTTTCAGAAATGTGGCATTTTATCACAGATACACCATTTTTATGCCCAGTAGAGCTCCTTTTCTCCCAGAAATAGCACTGCTCTTAGGAAGAGCTCCCATTTTCTAACCAAAATGCTGCTTTACACTCCTCAAGATCACACTTACCCCCATCAAGATGGCAGTGTCACAGAAATACCAGCTTCTGCCCCCAAAATGGGACTTTGGCTCTCCAAAACAAGACATTTTCTCCCAGAAATACCAGGACTCTTAGAAATACCTCACGTTTCATCTCAAGAATACTGCTTTCCACTCCTCAAGATCACACTGACTCCCATCACAATGGCCTTTTCTCCCACATACACCAGCTTTCTCCCAAGTACACGACATTTTCTCCCACATACACCCGTTTTCTCCCAAAGATGGGACATATTCTCCCAGAAATGCCAGCTTATTCTTTAAAAAACGGCCTTTTTTCCCCAAAATACCAGCCTTTTCCCTCTCTAGCATGTTTCCTCACCAATACCTGGCATTTTCTCCCAGAAACACCAGCTTTCTCACAGATACATCACCTTCCCCCCCCCACATCAGACCTCTTCTCCCAGAAATACCAGGACTCTGCTGAATATTTCCCATTTCCTCCGGAACATACAGCATTACACTCCGCAAGAGGACAGTTTCTTTCAGAAATGTGGCATTTTATCACAGATACACCATTTTTATGCCCAGTAGAGCTCCTTTTCTCCCAGAAATAGCACTGCTCTTAGGAAGAGCTCCCATTTTCTAACCAAAATGCTGCTTTACACTCCTCAAGATCACACTTACCCCCATCAAGATGGCAGTGTCACAGAAATACCAGCTTCTGCCCCCAAAATGGGACTTTGGCTCTCCAAAACAAGACATTTTCTCCCAGAAATACCAGGACTCTTAGAAATACCTCACGTTTCATCTCAAGAATACTGCTTTCCACTCCTCAAGATCACACTGACTCCCATCACAATGGCCTTTTCTCCCACATACACCAGCTTTCTCCCAAATACACGACATTTTCTCCCACATACACCCGTTTTCTCCCAAAGATGGGACATATTCTCCCAGAAATGCCAGCTTATTCTTTAAAAAACGGTCTTTTTTCCCCAAAATACCAGCCTTTTCCCTCTCTAGCATCTGTTTCCTCACCAATACCTGGCATTTTCTCCCAGAAACACCAGCTTTCTCACAGATACATCACCTTCCCCCCCCCACATCAGACCTCTTCTCCCAGAAATACCAGGACTCTGCTGAATATTTCCCATTTCCTCCGGAACATACAGCATTACACTCCGCAAGAGGACAGCTTCTTTCAGAAATGTGGCATTTTATCACAGATACACCATTTTTATGCCCAGTAGAGCTCCTTTTCTCCCAGAAATAGCACTGCTCTTAGGAAGAGCTCCCATTTTCTAACCAAAATGCTGCTTTACACTCCTCAAGATCACACTTACCCCCATCAAGATGGCAGTGTCACAGAAATACCAGCTTCTGCCCCCAAAATGGGACTTTGGCTCTCCAAAACAAGACATTTTCTCCCAGAAATACCAGGACTCTTAGAAATACCTCACGTTTCATCTCAAGAATACTGCTTTCCACTCCTCAAGATCACACTGACTCCCATCACAATGGCCTTTTCTCCCACATACACCAGCTTTCTCCCAAATACACGACATTTTCTCCCACGTACACCCGTTTTCTCCCAAAGATGGGACATATTCTCCCAGAAATGCCAGCTTATTCTTTAAAAAACGGCCTTTTTTCCCCAAAATACCAGCCTTTTCCCTCTCTAGCGTCTGTTTCCTCACCAATACCTGGCATTTTCTCCCAGAAACACCAGCTTTCTCACAGATACATCACCTTCCCCCCCCCACATCAGACCTCTTCTCCCAGAAATACCAGGACTCTGCTGAATATTTCCCATTTCCTCCGGAACATACAGCATTACACTCCGCAAGAGGACAGTTTCTTTCAGAAATGTGGCATTTTATCACAGATACACCATTTTTATGCCCAGTAGAGCTCCTTTTCTCCCAGAAATAGCACTGCTCTTAGGAAGAGCTCCCATTTTCTAACCAAAATGCTGCTTTACACTCCTCAAGATCACACTTACCCCCATCAAGATGGCAGTGTCACAGAAATACCAGCTTCTGCCCCCAAAATGGGACTTTGGCTCTCCAAAACAAGACATTTTCTCCCAGAAATACCAGGACTCTTAGAAATACCTCACGTTTCATCTCAAGAATACTGCTTTCCACTCCTCAAGATCACACTGACTCCCATCACAATGGCCTTTTCTCCCACATACACCAGCTTTCTCCCAAATACACGACATTTTCTCCCACATACACCCGTTTTCTCCCAAAGATGGGACATATTCTCCCAGAAATGCCAGCTTATTCTTTAAAAAACGGCCTTTTTTCCCCAAAATACCAGCCTTTTCCCTCTCTAGCATCTGTTTCCTCACCAATACCTGGCATTTTCTCCCAGAAACACCAGCTTTCTCACAGATACATCACCTTCCCCCCCCCACATCAGACCTCTTCTCCCAGAAATACCAGGACTCTGCTGAATATTTCCCATTTCCTCCGGAACATACAGCATTACACTCCGCAAGAGGACAGCTTCTTTCAGAAATGTGGCATTTTATCACAGATACACCATTTTTATGCCCAGTAGAGCTCCTTTTCTCCCAGAAATAGCACTGCTCTTAGGAAGAGCTCCCATTTTCTAACCAAAATGCTGCTTTACACTCCTCAAGATCACACTTACCCCCATCAAGATGGCAGTGTCACAGAAATACCAGCTTCTGCCCCCAAAATGGGACTTTGGCTCTCCAAAACAAGACATTTTCTCCCAGAAATACCAGGACTCTTAGAAATACCTCACGTTTCATCTCAAGAATACTGCTTTCCACTCCTCAAGATCACACTGACTCCCATCACAATGGCCTTTTCTCCCACATACACCAGCTTTCTCCCAAATACACGACATTTTCTCCCACATACACCCGTTTTCTCCCAACGATGGGACATATTCTCCCAGAAATGCCAGCTTATTCTTTAAAAAACGGCCTTTTTTCCCCAAAATACCAGCCTTTTCCCTCTCTAGCGTCTGTTTCCTCACCAATACCTGGCATTTTCTCCCAGAAACACCAGCTTTCTCACAGATACATCACCTTCCCCCCCCCACATCAGACCTCTTCTCCCAGAAATACCAGGACTCTGCTGAATATTTCCCATTTCCTCCGGAACATACAGCTTTACACTCCGCAAGAGGACAGCTTCTTTCAGAAATGTGGCATTTTATCACAGATACACCATTTTTATGCCCAGTAGAGCTCCTTTTCTCCCAGAAATAGCACTGCTCTTAGGAAGAGCTCCCATTTTCTAACCAAAATGCTGCTTTTCACTCCTCAAGATCACACTTACCCCCATCAAGATGGCAGTGTCACAGAAATACCAGCTTCTGCCCCCAAAATGGGACTTTGGCTCTCCAAAACAAGACATTTTCTCCCAGAAATACCAGGACTCTTAGAAATACCTCACGTTTCATCTCAAGAATACTGCTTTCCACTCCTCAAGATCACACTGACTCCCATCACAATGGCCTTTTCTCCCACATACACCAGCTTTCTCCCAAATACACGACATTTTCTCCCACATACACCCGTTTTCTCCCAAAGATGGGACATATTCTCCCAGAAATGCCAGCTTATTCTTTAAAAAACGGCCTTTTTTCCCCAAAATACCAGCCTTTTCCCTCTCTAGCATGTTTCCTCACCAATACCTGGCATTTTCTCCCAGAAACACCAGCTTTCTCACAGATACATCACCTTCCCCCCCCCACATCAGACCTCTTCTCCCAGAAATACCAGGACTCTGCTGAATATTTCCCATTTCCTCCGGAACATACAGCATTACACTCCGCAAGAGGACAGTTTCTTTCAGAAATGTGGCATTTTATCACAGATACACCATTTTTATGCCCAGTAGAGCTCCTTTTCTCCCAGAAATAGCACTGCTCTTAGGAAGAGCTCCCATTTTCTAACCAAAATGCTGCTTTACACTCCTCAAGATCACACTTACCCCCATCAAGATGGCAGTGTCACAGAAATACCAGCTTCTGCCCCCAAAATGGGACTTTGGCTCTCCAAAACAAGACATTTTCTCCCAGAAATACCAGGACTCTTAGAAATACCTCACGTTTCATCTCAAGAATACTGCTTTCCACTCCTCAAGATCACACTGACTCCCATCACAATGGCCTTTTCTCCCACATACACCAGCTTTCTCCCAAATACACGACATTTTCTCCCACATACACCCGTTTTCTCCCAAAGATGGGACATATTCTCCCAGAAATGCCAGCTTATTCTTTAAAAAACGGCCTTTTTTCCCCAAAATACCAGCCTTTTCCCTCTCTAGCATCTGTTTCCTCACCAATACCTGGCATTTTCTCCCAGAAACACCAGCTTTCTCACAGATACATCACCTTCCCCCCCCCACATCAGACCTCTTCTCCCAGAAATACCAGGACTCTGCTGAATATTTCCCATTTCCTCCGGAACATACAGCATTACACTCCGCAAGAGGACAGTTTCTTTCAGAAGTGTGGCATTTTATCACAGATACACCATTTTTATGCCCAGTAGAGCTCCTTTTCTCCCAGAAATAGCACTGCTCTTAGGAAGAGCTCCCATTTTCTAACCAAAATGCTGCTTTACACTCCTCAAGATCACACTTACCCCCATCAAGATGGCAGTGTCACAGAAATACCAGCTTCTGCCCCCAAAATGGGACTTTGGCTCTCCAAAACAAGACATTTTCTCCCAGAAATACCAGGACTCTTAGAAATACCTCACGTTTCATCTCAAGAATACTGCTTTCCACTCCTCAAGATCACACTGACTCCCATCACAATGGCCTTTTCTCCCACATACACCAGCTTTCTCCCAAATACACGACATTTTCTCCCACATACACCCGTTTTCTCCCAAAGATGGGACATATTCTCCCAGAAATGCCAGCTTATTCTTTAAAAAACGGCCTTTTTTCCCCAAAATACCAGCCTTTTCCCTCTCTAGCGTCTGTTTCCTCACCAATACCTGGCATTTTCTCCCAGAAACACCAGCTTTCTCACAGATACATCACCTTCCCCCCCCCACATCAGACCTCTTCTCCCAGAAATACCAGGACTCTGCTGAATATTTCCCATTTCCTCCGGAACATACAGCATTACACTCCGCAAGAGGACAGTTTCTTTCAGAAATGTGGCATTTTATCACAGATACACCATTTTTATGCCCAGTAGAGCTCCTTTTCTCCCAGAAATAGCACTGCTCTTAGGAAGAGCTCCCATTTTCTAACCAAAATGCTGCTTTACACTCCTCAAGATCACACTTACCCCCATCAAGATGGCAGTGTCACAGAAATACCAGCTTCTGCCCCCAAAATGGGACTTTGGCTCTCCAAAACAAGACATTTTCTCCCAGAAATACCAGGACTCTTAGAAATACCTCACGTTTCATCTCAAGAATACTGCTTTCCACTCCTCAAGATCACACTGACTCCCATCACAATGGCCTTTTCTCCCACATACACCAGCTTTCTCCCAAATACACGACATTTTCTCCCACATACACCCGTTTTCTCCCAAAGATGGGACATATTCTCCCAGAAATGCCAGCTTATTCTTTAAAAAACGGCCTTTTTTCCCCAAAATACCAGCCTTTTCCCTCTCTAGCGTCTGTTTCCTCACCAATACCTGGCATTTTCTCCCAGAAACACCAGCTTTCTCACAGATACATCACCTTCCCCCCCCCACATCAGACCTCTTCTCCCAGAAATACCAGGACTCTGCTGAATATTTCCCATTTCCTCCGGAACATACAGCATTACACTCCGCAAGAGGACAGCTTCTTTCAGAAATGTGGCATTTTATCACAGATACACCATTTTTATGCCCAGTAGAGCTCCTTTTCTCCCAGAAATAGCACTGCTCTTAGGAAGAGCTCCCATTTTCTAACCAAAATGCTGCTTTACACTCCTCAAGATCACACTTACCCCCATCAAGATGGCAGTGTCACAGAAATACCAGCTTCTGCCCCCAAAATGGGACTTTGGCTCTCCAAAACAAGACATTTTCTCCCAGAAATACCAGGACTCTTAGAAATACCTCACGTTTCATCTCAAGAATACTGCTTTCCACTCCTCAAGATCACACTGACTCCCATCACAATGGCCTTTTCTCCCACATACACCAGCTTTCTCCCAAATACACGACATTTTCTCCCACATACACCCGTTTTCTCCCAAAGATGGGACATATTCTCCCAGAAATGCCAGCTTATTCTTTAAAAAACGGCCTTTTTTCCCCAAAATACCAGCCTTTTCCCTCTCTAGCGTCTGTTTCCTCACCAATACCTGGCATTTTCTCCCAGAAACACCAGCTTTCTCACAGATACATCACCTTCCCCCCCCCACATCAGACCTCTTCTCCCAGAAATACCAGGACTCTGCTGAATATTTCCCATTTCCTCCGGAACATACAGCATTACACTCCGCAAGAGGACAGCTTCTTTCAGAAATGTGGCATTTTATCACAGATACACCATTTTTATGCCCAGTAGAGCTCCTTTTCTCCCAGAAATAGCACTGCTCTTAGGAAGAGCTCCCATTTTCTAACCAAAATGCTGCTTTACACTCCTCAAGATCACACTTACCCCCATCAAGATGGCAGTGTCACAGAAATACCAGCTTCTGCCCCCAAAATGGGACTTTGGCTCTCCAAAACAAGACATTTTCTCCCAGAAATACCAGGACTCTTAGAAATACCTCACGTTTCATCTCAAGAATACTGCTTTCCACTCCTCAAGATCACACTGACTCCCATCACAATGGCCTTTTCTCCCACATACACCAGCTTTCTCCCAAATACACGACATTTTCTCCCACATACACCCGTTTTCTCCCAAAGATGGGACATATTCTCCCAGAAATGCCAGCTTATTCTTTAAAAAACGGCCTTTTTTCCCCAAAATACCAGCCTTTTCCCTCTCTAGCGTCTGTTTCCTCACCAATACCTGGCATTTTCTCCCAGAAACACCAGCTTTCTCACAGATACATCACCTTCCCCCCCACATCAGACCTCTTCTCCCAGAAATACCAGGACTCTGCTGAATATTTCCCATTTCCTCCGGAACATACAGCATTACACTCCGCAAGAGGACAGTTTCTTTCAGAAATGTGGCATTTTATCACAGATACACCATTTTTATGCCCAGTAGAGCTCCTTTTCTCCCAGAAATAGCACTGCTCTTAGGAAGAGCTCCCATTTTCTAACCAAAATGCTGCTTTACACTCCTCAAGATCACACTTACCCCCATCAAGATGGCAGTGTCACAGAAATACCAGCTTCTGCCCCCAAAATGGGACTTTGGCTCTCCAAAACAAGACATTTTCTCCCAGAAATACCAGGACTCTTAGAAATACCTCACGTTTCATCTCAAGAATACTGCTTTCCACTCCTCAAGATCACACTGACTCCCATCACAATGGCCTTTTCTCCCACATACACCAGCTTTCTCCCAAATACACGACATTTTCTCCCACATACACCCGTTTTCTCCCAAAGATGGGACATATTCTCCCAGAAATGCCAGCTTATTCTTTAAAAAACGGCCTTTTTTCCCCAAAATACCAGCCTTTTCCCTCTCTAGCGTCTGTTTCCTCACCAATACCTGGCATTTTCTCCCAGAAACACCAGCTTTCTCACAGATACATCACCTTCCCCCCCCCACATCAGACCTCTTCTCCCAGAAATACCAGGACTCTGCTGAATATTTCCCATTTCCTCCGGAACATACAGCATTACACTCCGCAAGAGGACAGCTTCTTTCAGAAATGTGGCATTTTATCACAGATACACCATTTTTATGCCCAGTAGAGCTCCTTTTCTCCCAGAAATAGCACTGCTCTTAGGAAGAGCTCCCATTTTCTAACCAAAATGCTGCTTTACACTCCTCAAGATCACACTTACCCCCATCAAGATGGCAGTGTCACAGAAATACCAGCTTCTGCCCCCAAAATGGGACTTTGGCTCTCCAAAACAAGACATTTTCTCCCAGAAATACCAGGACTCTTAGAAATACCTCACGTTTCATCTCAAGAATACTGCTTTCCACTCCTCAAGATCACACTGACTCCCATCACAATGGCCTTTTCTCCCACATACACCAGCTTTCTCCCAAATACACGACATTTTCTCCCACATACACCCGTTTTCTCCCAAAGATGGGACATATTCTCCCAGAAATGCCAGCTTATTCTTTAAAAAACGGCCTTTTTTCCCCAAAATACCAGCCTTTTCCCTCTCTAGCATCTGTTTCCTCACCAATACCTGGCATTTTCTCCCAGAAACACCAGCTTTCTCACAGATACATCACCTTCCCCCCCCCACATCAGACCTCTTCTCCCAGAAATACCAGGACTCTGCTGAATATTTCCCATTTCCTCCGGAACATACAGCATTACACTCCGCAAGAGGACAGCTTCTTTCAGAAATGTGGCATTTTATCACAGATACACCATTTTTATGCCCAGTAGAGCTCCTTTTCTCCCAGAAATAGCACTGCTCTTAGGAAGAGCTCCCATTTTCTAACCAAAATGCTGCTTTACACTCCTCAAGATCACACTTACCCCCATCAAGATGGCAGTGTCACAGAAATACCAGCTTCTGCCCCCAAAATGGGACTTTGGCTCTCCAAAACAAGACATTTTCTCCCAGAAATACCAGGACTCTTAGAAATACCTCACGTTTCATCTCAAGAATACTGCTTTCCACTCCTCAAGATCACACTGACTCCCATCACAATGGCCTTTTCTCCCACATACACCAGCTTTCTCCCAAATACACGACATTTTCTCCCACATACACCCGTTTTCTCCCAAAGATGGGACATATTCTCCCAGAAATGCCAGCTTATTCTTTAAAAAACGGCCTTTTTTCCCCAAAATACCAGCCTTTTCCCTCTCTAGCGTCTGTTTCCTCACCAATACCTGGCATTTTCTCCCAGAAACACCAGCTTTCTCACAGATACATCACCTTCCCCCCCCCACATCAGACCTCTTCTCCCAGAAATACCAGGACTCTGCTGAATATTTCCCATTTCCTCCGGAACATACAGCATTACACTCCGCAAGAGGACAGCTTCTTTCAGAAATGTGGCATTTTATCACAGATACACCATTTTTATGCCCAGTAGAGCTCCTTTTCTCCCAGAAATAGCACTGCTCTTAGGAAGAGCTCCCATTTTCTAACCAAAATGCTGCTTTACACTCCTCAAGATCACACTTACCCCCATCAAGATGGCAGTGTCACAGAAATACCAGCTTCTGCCCCCAAAATGGGACTTTGGCTCTCCAAAACAAGACATTTTCTCCCAGAAATACCAGGACTCTTAGAAATACCTCACGTTTCATCTCAAGAATACTGCTTTCCACTCCTCAAGATCACACTGACTCCCATCACAATGGCCTTTTCTCCCACATACACCAGCTTTCTCCCAAATACACGACATTTTCTCCCACATACACCCGTTTTCTCCCAAAGATGGGACATATTCTCCCAGAAATGCCAGCTTATTCTTTAAAAAACGGCCTTTTTTCCCCAAAATACCAGCCTTTTCCCTCTCTAGCGTCTGTTTCCTCACCAATACCTGGCATTTTCTCCCAGAAACACCAGCTTTCTCACAGATACATCACCTTCCCCCCCCCACATCAGACCTCTTCTCCCAGAAATACCAGGACTCTGCTGAATATTTCCCATTTCCTCCGGAACATACAGCATTACACTCCGCAAGAGGACAGTTTCTTTCAGAAATGTGGCATTTTATCACAGATACACCATTTTTATGCCCAGTAGAGCTCCTTTTCTCCCAGAAATAGCACTGCTCTTAGGAAGAGCTCCCATTTTCTAACCAAAATGCTGCTTTACACTCCTCAAGATCACACTTACCCCCATCAAGATGGCAGTGTCAGAGAAATACCAGCTTCTGCCCCCAAAATGGGACTTTGGCTCTCCAAAACAAGACATTTTCTCCCAGAAATACCAGGACTCTTAGAAATACCTCACGTTTCATCTCAAGAATACTGCTTTCCACTCCTCAAGATCACACTGACTCCCATCACAATGGCCTTTTCTCCCACATACACCAGCTTTCTCCCAAATACACGACATTTTCTCCCACATACACCCGTTTTCTCCCAAAGATGGGACATATTCTCCCAGAAATGCCAGCTTATTCTTTAACAAACGGCCTTTTTTCCCCAAAATACCAGCCTTTTCCCTCTCTAGCATCTGTTTCCTCACCAATACCTGGCATTTTCTCCCAGAAACACCAGCTTTCTCACAGATACATCACCTTCCCCCCCCCACATCAGACCTCTTCTCCCAGAAATACCAGGACTCTGCTGAATATTTCCCATTTCCTCCGGAACATACAGCATTACACTCCGCAAGAGGACAGCTTCTTTCAGAAATGTGGCATTTTATCACAGATACACCATTTTTATGCCCAGTAGAGCTCCTTTTCTCCCAGAAATAGCACTGCTCTTAGGAAGAGCTCCCATTTTCTAACCAAAATGCTGCTTTACACTCCTCAAGATCACACTTACCCCCATCAAGATGGCAGTGTCACAGAAATACCAGCTTCTGCCCCCAAAATGGGACTTTGGCTCTCCAAAACAAGACATTTTCTCCCAGAAATACCAGGACTCTTAGAAATACCTCACGTTTCATCTCAAGAATACTGCTTTCCACTCCTCAAGATCACACTGACTCCCATCACAATGGCCTTTTCTCCCACATACACCAGCTTTCTCCCAAATACACGACATTTTCTCCCACATACACCCGTTTTCTCCCAAAGATGGGACATATTCTCCCAGAAATGCCAGCTTATTCTTTAAAAAACGGCCTTTTTTCCCCAAAATACCAGCCTTTTCCCTCTCTAGCGTCTGTTTCCTCACCAATACCTGGCATTTTCTCCCAGAAACACCAGCTTTCTCACAGATACATCACCTTCCCCCCCCCACATCAGACCTCTTCTCCCAGAAATACCAGGACTCTGCTGAATATTTCCCATTTCCTCCGGAACATACAGCATTACACTCCGCAAGAGGACAGCTTCTTTCAGAAATGTGGCATTTTATCACAGATACACCATTTTTATGCCCAGTAGAGCTCCTTTTCTCCCAGAAATAGCACTGCTCTTAGGAAGAGCTCCCATTTTCTAACCAAAATGCTGCTTTACACTCCTCAAGATCACACTTACCCCCATCAAGATGGCAGTGTCACAGAAATACCAGCTTCTGCCCCCAAAATGGGACTTTGGCTCTCCAAAACAAGACATTTTCTCCCAGAAATACCAGGACTCTTAGAAATACCTCACGTTTCATCTCAAGAATACTGCTTTCCACTCCTCAAGATCACACTGACTCCCATCACAATGGCCTTTTCTCCCACATACACCAGCTTTCTCCCAAATACACGACATTTTCTCCCACATACACCCGTTTTCTCCCAAAGATGGGACATATTCTCCCAGAAATGCCAGCTTATTCTTTAAAAAACGGCCTTTTTTCCCCAAAATACCAGCCTTTTCCCTCTCTAGCGTCTGTTTCCTCACCAATACCTGGCATTTTCTCCCAGAAACACCAGCTTTCTCACAGATACATCACCTTCCCCCCCCCACATCAGACCTCTTCTCCCAGAAATACCAGGACTCTGCTGAATATTTCCCATTTCCTCCGGAACATACAGCATTACACTCCGCAAGAGGACAGCTTCTTTCAGAAATGTGGCATTTTATCACAGATACACCATTTTTATGCCCAGTAGAGCTCCTTTTCTCCCAGAAATAGCACTGCTCTTAGGAAGAGCTCCCATTTTCTAACCAAAATGCTGCTTTACACTCCTCAAGATCACACTTACCCCCATCAAGATGGCAGTGTCACAGAAATACCAGCTTCTGCCCCCAAAATGGGACTTTGGCTCTCCAAAACAAGACATTTTCTCCCAGAAATACCAGGACTCTTAGAAATACCTCACGTTTCATCTCAAGAATACTGCTTTCCACTCCTCAAGATCACACTGACTCCCATCACAATGGCCTTTTCTCCCACATACACCAGCTTTCTCCCAAATACACGACATTTTCTCCCACATACACCCGTTTTCTCCCAACGATGGGACATATTCTCCCAGAAATGCCAGCTTATTCTTTAAAAAACGGCCTTTTTTCCCCAAAATACCAGCCTTTTCCCTCTCTAGCGTCTGTTTCCTCACCAATACCTGGCATTTTCTCCCAGAAACACCAGCTTTCTCACAGATACATCACCTTCCCCCCCCCACATCAGACCTCTTCTCCCAGAAATACCAGGACTCTGCTGAATATTTCCCATTTCCTCCGGAACATACAGCATTACACTCCGCAAGAGGACAGCTTCTTTCAGAAATGTGGCATTTTATCACAGATACACCATTTTTATGCCCAGTAGAGCTCCTTTTCTCCCAGAAATAGCACTGCTCTTAGGAAGAGCTCCCATTTTCTAACCAAAATGCTGCTTTACACTCCTCAAGATCACACTTACCCCCATCAAGATGGCAGTGTCACAGAAATACCAGCTTCTGCCCCCAAAATGGGACTTTGGCTCTCCAAAACAAGACATTTTCTCCCAGAAATACCAGGACTCTTAGAAATACCTCACGTTTCATCTCAAGAATACTGCTTTCCACTCCTCAAGATCACACTGACTCCCATCACAATGGCCTTTTCTCCCACATACACCAGCTTTCTCCCAAATACACGACATTTTCTCCCACATACACCCGTTTTCTCCCAAAGATGGGACATATTCTCCCAGAAATGCCAGCTTATTCTTTAAAAAACGGCCTTTTTTCCCCAAAATACCAGCCTTTTCCCTCTCTAGCATCTGTTTCCTCACCAATACCTGGCATTTTCTCCCAGAAACACCAGCTTTCTCACAGATACATCACCTTCCCCCCCCACATCAGACCTCTTCTCCCAGAAATACCAGGACTCTGCTGAATATTTCCCATTTCCTCCGGAACATACAGCATTACACTCCGCAAGAGGACAGCTTCTTTCAGAAATGTGGCATTTTATCACAGATACACCATTTTTATGCCCAGTAGAGCTCCTTTTCTCCCAGAAATAGCACTGCTCTTAGGAAGAGCTCCCATTTTCTAACCAAAATGCTGCTTTACACTCCTCAAGATCACACTTACCCCCATCAAGATGGCAGTGTCACAGAAATACCAGCTTCTGCCCCCAAAATGGGACTTTGGCTCTCCAAAACAAGACATTTTCTCCCAGAAATACCAGGACTCTTAGAAATACCTCACGTTTCATCTCAAGAATACTGCTTTCCACTCCTCAAGATCACACTGACTCCCATCACAATGGCCTTTTCTCCCACATACACCAGCTTTCTCCCAAATACACGACATTTTCTCCCACATACACCCGTTTTCTCCCAACGATGGGACATATTCTCCCAGAAATGCCAGCTTATTCTTTAAAAAACGGCCTTTTTTCCCCAAAATACCAGCCTTTTCCCTCTCTAGCGTCTGTTTCCTCACCAATACCTGGCATTTTCTCCCAGAAACACCAGCTTTCTCACAGATACATCACCTTCCCCCCCCCACATCAGACCTCTTCTCCCAGAAATACCAGGACTCTGCTGAATATTTCCCATTTCCTCCGGAACATACAGCATTACACTCCGCAAGAGGACAGCTTCTTTCAGAAATGTGGCATTTTATCACAGATACACCATTTTTATGCCCAGTAGAGCTCCTTTTCTCCCAGAAATAGCACTGCTCTTAGGAAGAGCTCCCATTTTCTAACCAAAATGCTGCTTTACACTCCTCAAGATCACACTTACCCCCATCAAGATGGCAGTGTCACAGAAATACCAGCTTCTGCCCCCAAAATGGGACTTTGGCTCTCCAAAACAAGACATTTTCTCCCAGAAATACCAGGACTCTTAGAAATACCTCACGTTTCATCTCAAGAATACTGCTTTCCACTCCTCAAGATCACACTGACTCCCATCACAATGGCCTTTTCTCCCACATACACCAGCTTTCTCCCAAATACACGACATTTTCTCCCACATACACCCGTTTTCTCCCAAAGATGGGACATATTCTCCCAGAAATGCCAGCTTATTCTTTAAAAAACGGCCTTTTTTCCCCAAAATACCAGCCTTTTCCCTCTCTAGCATCTGTTTCCTCACCAATACCTGGCATTTTCTCCCAGAAACACCAGCTTTCTCACAGATACATCACCTTCCCCCCCACATCAGACCTCTTCTCCCAGAAATACCAGGACTCTGCTGAATATTTCCCATTTCCTCCGGAACATACAGCATTACACTCCGCAAGAGGACAGTTTCTTTCAGAAATGTGGCATTTTATCACAGATACACCATTTTTATGCCCAGTAGAGCTCCTTTTCTCCCAGAAATAGCACTGCTCTTAGGAAGAGCTCCCATTTTCTAACCAAAATGCTGCTTTACACTCCTCAAGATCACACTTACCCCCATCAAGATGGCAGTGTCACAGAAATACCAGCTTCTGCCCCCAAAATGGGACTTTGGCTCTCCAAAACAAGACATTTTCTCCCAGAAATACCAGGACTCTTAGAAATACCTCACGTTTCATCTCAAGAATACTGCTTTCCACTCCTCAAGATCACACTGACTCCCATCACAATGGCCTTTTCTCCCACATACACCAGCTTTCTCCCAAATACACGACATTTTCTCCCACATACACCCGTTTTCTCCCAACGATGGGACATATTCTCCCAGAAATGCCAGCTTATTCTTTAAAAAACGGCCTTTTTTCCCCAAAATACCAGCCTTTTCCCTCTCTAGCGTCTGTTTCCTCACCAATACCTGGCATTTTCTCCCAGAAACACCAGCTTTCTCACAGATACATCACCTTCCCCCCCCCACATCAGACCTCTTCTCCCAGAAATACCAGGACTCTGCTGAATATTTCCCATTTCCTCCGGAACATACAGCATTACACTCCGCAAGAGGACAGCTTCTTTCAGAAATGTGGCATTTTATCACAGATACACCATTTTTATGCCCAGTAGAGCTCCTTTTCTCCCAGAAATAGCACTGCTCTTAGGAAGAGCTCCCATTTTCTAACCAAAATGCTGCTTTACACTCCTCAAGATCACACTTACCCCCATCAAGATGGCAGTGTCACAGAAATACCAGCTTCTGCCCCCAAAATGGGACTTTGGCTCTCCAAAACAAGACATTTTCTCCCAGAAATACCAGGACTCTTAGAAATACCTCACGTTTCATCTCAAGAATACTGCTTTCCACTCCTCAAGATCACACTGACTCCCATCACAATGGCCTTTTCTCCCACATACACCAGCTTTCTCCCAAATACACGACATTTTCTCCCACATACACCCGTTTTCTCCCAACGATGGGACATATTCTCCCAGAAATGCCAGCTTATTCTTTAAAAAACGGCCTTTTTTCCCCAAAATACCAGCCTTTTCCCTCTCTAGCGTCTGTTTCCTCACCAATACCTGGCATTTTCTCCCAGAAACACCAGCTTTCTCACAGATACATCACCTTCCCCCCCCCACATCAGACCTCTTCTCCCAGAAATACCAGGACTCTGCTGAATATTTCCCATTTCCTCCGGAACATACAGCATTACACTCCGCAAGAGGACAGCTTCTTTCAGAAATGTGGCATTTTATCACAGATACACCATTTTTATGCCCAGTAGAGCTCCTTTTCTCCCAGAAATAGCACTGCTCTTAGGAAGAGCTCCCATTTTCTAACCAAAATGCTGCTTTACACTCCTCAAGATCACACTTACCCCCATCAAGATGGCAGTGTCACAGAAATACCAGCTTCTGCCCCCAAAATGGGACTTTGGCTCTCCAAAACAAGACATTTTCTCCCAGAAATACCAGGACTCTTAGAAATACCTCACGTTTCATCTCAAGAATACTGCTTTCCACTCCTCAAGATCACACTGACTCCCATCACAATGGCCTTTTCTCCCACATACACCAGCTTTCTCCCAAATACACGACATTTTCTCCCACATACACCCGTTTTCTCCCAACGATGGGACATATTCTCCCAGAAATGCCAGCTTATTCTTTAAAAAACGGCCTTTTTTCCCCAAAATACCAGCCTTTTCCCTCTCTAGCGTCTGTTTCCTCACCAATACCTGGCATTTTCTCCCAGAAACACCAGCTTTCTCACAGATACATCACCTTCCCCCCCCCACATCAGACCTCTTCTCCCAGAAATACCAGGACTCTGCTGAATATTTCCCATTTCCTCCGGAACATACAGCATTACACTCCGCAAGAGGACAGCTTCTTTCAGAAATGTGGCATTTTATCACAGATACACCATTTTTATGCCCAGTAGAGCTCCTTTTCTCCCAGAAATAGCACTGCTCTTAGGAAGAGCTCCCATTTTCTAACCAAAATGCTGCTTTACACTCCTCAAGATCACACTTACCCCCATCAAGATGGCAGTGTCACAGAAATACCAGCTTCTGCCCCCAAAATGGGACTTTGGCTCTCCAAAACAAGACATTTTCTCCCAGAAATACCAGGACTCTTAGAAATACCTCACGTTTCATCTCAAGAATACTGCTTTCCACTCCTCAAGATCACACTGACTCCCATCACAATGGCCTTTTCTCCCACATACACCAGCTTTCTCCCAAATACACGACATTTTCTCCCACATACACCCGTTTTCTCCCAAAGATGGGACATATTCTCCCAGAAATGCCAGCTTATTCTTTAAAAAACGGCCTTTTTTCCCCAAAATACCAGCCTTTTCCCTCTCTAGCATCTGTTTCCTCACCAATACCTGGCATTTTCTCCCAGAAACACCAGCTTTCTCACAGATACATCACCTTCCCCCCCCCACATCAGACCTCTTCTCCCAGAAATACCAGGACTCTGCTGAATATTTCCCATTTCCTCCGGAACATACAGCATTACACTCCGCAAGAGGACAGTTTCTTTCAGAAATGTGGCATTTTATCACAGATACACCATTTTTATGCCCAGTAGAGCTCCTTTTCTCCCAGAAATAGCACTGCTCTTAGGAAGAGCTCCCATTTTCTAACCAAAATGCTGCTTTACACTCCTCAAGATCACACTTACCCCCATCAAGATGGCAGTGTCACAGAAATACCAGCTTCTGCCCCCAAAATGGGACTTTGGCTCTCCAAAACAAGACATTTTCTCCCAGAAATACCAGGACTCTTAGAAATACCTCACGTTTCATCTCAAGAATACTGCTTTCCACTCCTCAAGATCACACTGACTCCCATCACAATGGCCTTTTCTCCCACATACACCAGCTTTCTCCCAAATACACGACATTTTCTCCCACATACACCCGTTTTCTCCCAACGATGGGACATATTCTCCCAGAAATGCCAGCTTATTCTTTAAAAAACGGCCTTTTTTCCCCAAAATACCAGCCTTTTCCCTCTCTAGCGTCTGTTTCCTCACCAATACCTGGCATTTTCTCCCAGAAACACCAGCTTTCTCACAGATACATCACCTTCCCCCCCCACATCAGACCTCTTCTCCCAGAAATACCAGGACTCTGCTGAATATTTCCCATTTCCTCCGGAACATACAGCATTACACTCCGCAAGAGGACAGCTTCTTTCAGAAATGTGGCATTTTATCACAGATACACCATTTTTATGCCCAGTAGAGCTCCTTTTCTCCCAGAAATAGCACTGCTCTTAGGAAGAGCTCCCATTTTCTAACCAAAATGCTGCTTTACACTCCTCAAGATCACACTTACCCCCATCAAGATGGCAGTGTCACAGAAATACCAGCTTCTGCCCCCAAAATGGGACTTTGGCTCTCCAAAACAAGACATTTTCTCCCAGAAATACCAGGACTCTTAGAAATACCTCACGTTTCATCTCAAGAATACTGCTTTCCACTCCTCAAGATCACACTGACTCCCATCACAATGGCCTTTTCTCCCACATACACCAGCTTTCTCCCAAATACACGACATTTTCTCCCACATACACCCGTTTTCTCCCAAAGATGGGACATATTCTCCCAGAAATGCCAGCTTATTCTTTAAAAAACGGCCTTTTTTCCCCAAAATACCAGCCTTTTCCCTCTCTAGCGTCTGTTTCCTCACCAATACCTGGCATTTTCTCCCAGAAACACCAGCTTTCTCACAGATACATCACCTTCCCCCCCCCACATCAGACCTCTTCTCCCAGAAATACCAGGACTCTGCTGAATATTTCCCATTTCCTCCGGAACATACAGCATTACACTCCGCAAGAGGACAGCTTCTTTCAGAAATGTGGCATTTTATCACAGATACACCATTTTTATGCCCAGTAGAGCTCCTTTTCTCCCAGAAATAGCACTGCTCTTAGGAAGAGCTCCCATTTTCTAACCAAAATGCTGCTTTACACTCCTCAAGATCACACTTACCCCCATCAAGATGGCAGTGTCACAGAAATACCAGCTTCTGCCCCCAAAATGGGACTTTGGCTCTCCAAAACAAGACATTTTCTCCCAGAAATACCAGGACTCTTAGAAATACCTCACGTTTCATCTCAAGAATACTGCTTTCCACTCCTCAAGATCACACTGACTCCCATCACAATGGCCTTTTCTCCCACATACACCAGCTTTCTCCCAAATACACGACATTTTCTCCCACATACACCCGTTTTCTCCCAACGATGGGACATATTCTCCCAGAAATGCCAGCTTATTCTTTAAAAAACGGCCTTTTTTCCCCAAAATACCAGCCTTTTCCCTCTCTAGCGTCTGTTTCCTCACCAATACCTGGCATTTTCTCCCAGAAACACCAGCTTTCTCACAGATACATCACCTTCCCCCCCCCACATCAGACCTCTTCTCCCAGAAATACCAGGACTCTGCTGAATATTTCCCATTTCCTCCGGAACATACAGCATTACACTCCGCAAGAGGACAGTTTCTTTCAGAAATGTGGCATTTTATCACAGATACACCATTTTTATGCCCAGTAGAGCTCCTTTTCTCCCAGAAATAGCACTGCTCTTAGGAAGAGCTCCCATTTTCTAACCAAAATGCTGCTTTACACTCCTCAAGATCACACTTACCCCCATCAAGATGGCAGTGTCACAGAAATACCAGCTTCTGCCCCCAAAATGGGACTTTGGCTCTCCAAAACAAGACATTTTCTCCCAGAAATACCAGGACTCTTAGAAATACCTCACGTTTCATCTCAAGAATACTGCTTTCCACTCCTCAAGATCACACTGACTCCCATCACAATGGCCTTTTCTCCCACATACACCAGCTTTCTCCCAAATACACGACATTTTCTCCCACATACACCCGTTTTCTCCCAACGATGGGACATATTCTCCCAGAAATGCCAGCTTATTCTTTAAAAAACGGCCTTTTTTCCCCAAAATACCAGCCTTTTCCCTCTCTAGCGTCTGTTTCCTCACCAATACCTGGCATTTTCTCCCAGAAACACCAGCTTTCTCACAGATACATCACCTTCCCCCCCACATCAGACCTCTTCTCCCAGAAATACCAGGACTCTGCTGAATATTTCCCATTTCCTCCGGAACATACAGCATTACACTCCGCAAGAGGACAGTTTCTTTCAGAAATGTGGCATTTTATCACAGATACACCATTTTTATGCCCAGTAGAGCTCCTTTTCTCCCAGAAATAGCACTGCTCTTAGGAAGAGCTCCCATTTTCTAACCAAAATGCTGCTTTACACTCCTCAAGATCACACTTACCCCCATCAAGATGGCAGTGTCACAGAAATACCAGCTTCTGCCCCCAAAATGGGACTTTGGCTCTCCAAAACAAGACATTTTCTCCCAGAAATACCAGGACTCTTAGAAATACCTCACGTTTCATCTCAAGAATACTGCTTTCCACTCCTCAAGATCAAGATCACACTGACTCCCATCACAATGGCCTTTTCTCCCACATACACCAGCTTTCTCCCAAATACACGACATTTTCTCCCACATACACCCGTTTTCTCCCAACGATGGGACATATTCTCCCAGAAATGCCAGCTTATTCTTTAAAAAACGGCCTTTTTTCCCCAAAATACCAGCCTTTTCCCTCTCTAGCATCTGTTTCCTCACCAATACCTGGCATTTTCTCCCAGAAACACCAGCTTTCTCACAGATACATCACCTTCCCCCCCCCACATCAGACCTCTTCTCCCAGAAATACCAGGACTCTGCTGAATATTTCCCATTTCCTCCGGAACATACAGCATTACACTCCGCAAGAGGACAGTTTCTTTCAGAAATGTGGCATTTTATCACAGATACACCATTTTTATGCCCAGTAGAGCTCCTTTTCTCCCAGAAATAGCACTGCTCTTAGGAAGAGCTCCCATTTTCTAACCAAAATGCTGCTTTACACTCCTCAAGATCACACTTACCCCCATCAAGATGGCAGTGTCACAGAAATACCAGCTTCTGCCCCCAAAATGGGACTTTGGCTCTCCAAAACAAGACATTTTCTCCCAGAAATACCAGGACTCTTAGAAATACCTCACGTTTCATCTCAAGAATACTGCTTTCCACTCCTCAAGATCACACTGACTCCCATCACAATGGCCTTTTCTCCCACATACACCAGCTTTCTCCCAAATACACGACATTTTCTCCCACATACACCCGTTTTCTCCCAAAGATGGGACATATTCTCCCAGAAATGCCAGCTTATTCTTTAAAAAACGGCCTTTTTTCCCCAAAATACCAGCCTTTTCCCTCTCTAGCGTCTGTTTCCTCACCAATACCTGGCATTTTCTCCCAGAAACACCAGCTTTCTCACAGATACATCACCTTCCCCCCCCCACATCAGACCTCTTCTCCCAGAAATACCAGGACTCTGCTGAATATTTCCCATTTCCTCCGGAACATACAGCATTACACTCCGCAAGAGGACAGCTTCTTTCAGAAATGTGGCATTTTATCACAGATACACCATTTTTATGCCCAGTAGAGCTCCTTTTCTCCCAGAAATAGCACTGCTCTTAGGAAGAGCTCCCATTTTCTAACCAAAATGCTGCTTTACACTCCTCAAGATCACACTTACCCCCATCAAGATGGCAGTGTCAGAGAAATACCAGCTTCTGCCCCCAAAATGGGACTTTGGCTCTCCAAAACAAGACATTTTCTCCCAGAAATACCAGGACTCTTAGAAATACCTCACGTTTCATCTCAAGAATACTGCTTTCCACTCCTCAAGATCACACTGACTCCCATCACAATGGCCTTTTCTCCCACATACACCAGCTTTCTCCCAAATACACGACATTTTCTCCCACATACACCCGTTTTCTCCCAAAGATGGGACATATTCTCCCAGAAATGCCAGCTTATTCTTTAACAAACGGCCTTTTTTCCCCAAAATACCAGCCTTTTCCCTCTCTAGCATCTGTTTCCTCACCAATACCTGGCATTTTCTCCCAGAAACACCAGCTTTCTCACAGATACATCACCTTCCCCCCCCCACATCAGACCTCTTCTCCCAGAAATACCAGGACTCTGCTGAATATTTCCCATTTCCTCCGGAACATACAGCATTACACTCCGCAAGAGGACAGTTTCTTTCAGAAATGTGGCATTTTATCACAGATACACCATTTTTATGCCCAGTAGAGCTCCTTTTCTCCCAGAAATAGCACTGCTCTTAGGAAGAGCTCCCATTTTCTAACCAAAATGCTGCTTTACACTCCTCAAGATCACACTTACCCCCATCAAGATGGCAGTGTCACAGAAATACCAGCTTCTGCCCCCAAAATGGGACTTTGGCTCTCCAAAACAAGACATTTTCTCCCAGAAATACCAGGACTCTTAGAAATACCTCACGTTTCATCTCAAGAATACTGCTTTCCACTCCTCAAGATCACACTGACTCCCATCACAATGGCCTTTTCTCCCACATACACCAGCTTTCTCCCAAATACACGACATTTTCTCCCACATACACCCGTTTTCTCCCAAAGATGGGACATATTCTCCCAGAAATGCCAGCTTATTCTTTAAAAAACGGCCTTTTTTCCCCAAAATACCAGCCTTTTCCCTCTCTAGCATCTGTTTCCTCACCAATACCTGGCATTTTCTCCCAGAAACACCAGCTTTCTCACAGATACATCACCTTCCCCCCCCCACATCAGACCTCTTCTCCCAGAAATACCAGGACTCTGCTGAATATTTCCCATTTCCTCCGGAACATACAGCATTACACTCCGCAAGAGGACAGTTTCTTTCAGAAATGTGGCATTTTATCACAGATACACCATTTTTATGCCCAGTAGAGCTCCTTTTCTCCCAGAAATAGCACTGCTCTTAGGAAGAGCTCCCATTTTCTAACCAAAATGCTGCTTTACACTCCTCAAGATCACACTTACCCCCATCAAGATGGCAGTGTCACAGAAATACCAGCTTCTGCCCCCAAAATGGGACTTTGGCTCTCCAAAACAAGACATTTTCTCCCAGAAATACCAGGACTCTTAGAAATACCTCACGTTTCATCTCAAGAATACTGCTTTCCACTCCTCAAGATCACACTGACTCCCATCACAATGGCCTTTTCTCCCACATACACCAGCTTTCTCCCAAATACACGACATTTTCTCCCACATACACCCGTTTTCTCCCAAAGATGGGACATATTCTCCCAGAAATGCCAGCTTATTCTTTAAAAAACGGCCTTTTTTCCCCAAAATACCAGCCTTTTCCCTCTCTAGCATCTGTTTCCTCACCAATACCTGGCATTTTCTCCCAGAAACACCAGCTTTCTCACAGATACATCACCTTCCCCCCCCCACATCAGACCTCTTCTCCCAGAAATACCAGGACTCTGCTGAATATTTCCCATTTCCTCCGGAACATACAGCATTACACTCCGCAAGAGGACAGTTTCTTTCAGAAATGTGGCATTTTATCACAGATACACCATTTTTATGCCCAGTAGAGCTCCTTTTCTCCCAGAAATAGCACTGCTCTTAGGAAGAGCTCCCATTTTCTAACCAAAATGCTGCTTTACACTCCTCAAGATCACACTTACCCCCATCAAGATGGCAGTGTCACAGAAATACCAGCTTCTGCCCCCAAAATGGGACTTTGGCTCTCCAAAACAAGACATTTTCTCCCAGAAATACCAGGACTCTTAGAAATACCTCACGTTTCATCTCAAGAATACTGCTTTCCACTCCTCAAGATCACACTGACTCCCATCACAATGGCCTTTTCTCCCACATACACCAGCTTTCTCCCAAATACACGACATTTTCTCCCACATACACCCGTTTTCTCCCAAAGATGGGACATATTCTCCCAGAAATGCCAGCTTATTCTTTAAAAAACGGCCTTTTTTCCCCAAAATACCAGCCTTTTCCCTCTCTAGCGTCTGTTTCCTCACCAATACCTGGCATTTTCTCCCAGAAACACCAGCTTTCTCACAGATACATCACCTTCCCCCCCCCACATCAGACCTCTTCTCCCAGAAATACCAGGACTCTGCTGAATATTTCCCATTTCCTCCGGAACATACAGCATTACACTCCGCAAGAGGACAGTTTCTTTCAGAAATGTGGCATTTTATCACAGATACACCATTTTTATGCCCAGTAGAGCTCCTTTTCTCCCAGAAATAGCACTGCTCTTAGGAAGAGCTCCCATTTTCTAACCAAAATGCTGCTTTACACTCCTCAAGATCACACTTACCCCCATCAAGATGGCAGTGTCACAGAAATACCAGCTTCTGCCCCCAAAATGGGACTTTGGCTCTCCAAAACAAGACATTTTCTCCCAGAAATACCAGGACTCTTAGAAATACCTCACGTTTCATCTCAAGAATACTGTTTTCCACTCCTCAAGATCACACTGACTCCCATCACAATGGCCTTTTCTCCCACATACACCAGCTTTCTCCCAAATACACGACATTTTCTCCCACATACACCCGTTTTCTCCCAAAGATGGGACATATTCTCCCAGAAATGCCAGCTTATTCTTTAACAAACGGCCTTTTTTCCCCAAAATACCAGCCTTTTCCCTCTCTAGCATCTGTTTCCTCACCAATACCTGGCATTTTCTCCCAGAAACACCAGCTTTCTCACAGATACATCACCTTCCCCCCCCCACATCAGACCTCTTCTCCCAGAAATACCAGGACTCTGCTGAATATTTCCCATTTCCTCCGGAACATACAGCATTACACCGCAAGAGGACAGTTTCTTTCAGAAATGTGGCATTTTATCACAGATACACCATTTTTATGCCCAGTAGAGCTCCTTTTCTCCCAGAAATAGCACTGCTCTTAGGAAGAGCTCCCATTTTCTAACCAAAATGCTGCTTTACACTCCTCAAGATCACACTTACCCCCATCAAGATGGCAGTGTCACAGAAATACCAGCTTCTGCCCCCAAAATGGGACTTTGGCTCTCCAAAACAAGACATTTTCTCCCAGAAATACCAGGACTCTTAGAAATACCTCACGTTTCATCTCAAGAATACTGCTTTCCACTCCTCAAGATCACACTGACTCCCATCACAATGGCCTTTTCTCCCACATACACCAGCTTTCTCCCAAATACACGACATTTTCTCCCACATACACCCGTTTTCTCCCAAAGATGGGACATATTCTCCCAGAAATGCCAGCTTATTCTTTAAAAAACGGCCTTTTTTCCCCAAAATACCAGCCTTTTCCCTCTCTAGCGTCTGTTTCCTCACCAATACCTGGCATTTTCTCCCAGAAACACCAGCTTTCTCACAGATACATCACCTTCCCCCCCCCACATCAGACCTCTTCTCCCAGAAATACCAGGACTCTGCTGAATATTTCCCATTTCCTCCGGAACATACAGCATTACACTCCGCAAGAGGACAGCTTCTTTCAGAAATGTGGCATTTTATCACAGATACACCATTTTTATGCCCAGTAGAGCTCCTTTTCTCCCAGAAATAGCACTGCTCTTAGGAAGAGCTCCCATTTTCTAACCAAAATGCTGCTTTTCACTCCTCAAGATCACACTTACCCCCATCAAGATGGCAGTGTCACAGAAATACCAGCTTCTGCCCCCAAAATGGGACTTTGGCTCTCCAAAACAAGACATTTTCTCCCAGAAATACCAGGACTCTTAGAAATACCTCACGTTTCATCTCAAGAATACTGCTTTCCACTCCTCAAGATCACACTGACTCCCATCACAATGGCCTTTTCTCCCACATACACCAGCTTTCTCCCAAATACACGACATTTTCTCCCACATACACCCGTTTTCTCCCAAAGATGGGACATATTCTCCCAGAAATGCCAGCTTATTCTTTAAAAAACGGCCTTTTTTCCCCAAAATACCAGCCTTTTCCCTCTCTAGCGTCTGTTTCCTCACCAATACCTGGCATTTTCTCCCAGAAACACCAGCTTTCTCACAGATACATCACCTTCCCCCCCCCACATCAGACCTCTTCTCCCAGAAATACCAGGACTCTGCTGAATATTTCCCATTTCCTCCGGAACATACAGCATTACACTCCGCAAGAGGACAGTTTCTTTCAGAAATGTGGCATTTTATCACAGATACACCATTTTTATGCCCAGTAGAGCTCCTTTTCTCCCAGAAATAGCACTGCTCTTAGGAAGAGCTCCCATTTTCTAACCAAAATGCTGCTTTACACTCCTCAAGATCACACTTACCCCCATCAAGATGGCAGTGTCACAGAAATACCAGCTTCTGCCCCCAAAATGGGACTTTGGCTCTCCAAAACAAGACATTTTCTCCCAGAAATACCAGGACTCTTAGAAATACCTCACGTTTCATCTCAAGAATACTGCTTTCCACTCCTCAAGATCACACTGACTCCCATCACAATGGCCTTTTCTCCCACATACACCAGCTTTCTCCCAAATACACGACATTTTCTCCCACATACACCCGTTTTCTCCCAAAGATGGGACATATTCTCCCAGAAATGCCAGCTTATTCTTTAAAAAACGGCCTTTTTTCCCCAAAATACCAGCCTTTTCCCTCTCTAGCATCTGTTTCCTCACCAATACCTGGCATTTTCTCCCAGAAACACCAGCTTTCTCACAGATACATCACCTTCCCCCCCCCACATCAGACCTCTTCTCCCAGAAATACCAGGACTCTGCTGAATATTTCCCATTTCCTCCGGAACATACAGCATTACACTCCGCAAGAGGACAGCTTCTTTCAGAAATGTGGCATTTTATCACAGATACACCATTTTTATGCCCAGTAGAGCTCCTTTTCTCCCAGAAATAGCACTGCTCTTAGGAAGAGCTCCCATTTTCTAACCAAAATGCTGCTTTACACTCCTCAAGATCACACTTACCCCCATCAAGATGGCAGTGTCACAGAAATACCAGCTTCTGCCCCCAAAATGGGACTTTGGCTCTCCAAAACAAGACATTTTCTCCCAGAAATACCAGGACTCTTAGAAATACCTCACGTTTCATCTCAAGAATACTGCTTTCCACTCCTCAAGATCACACTGACTCCCATCACAATGGCCTTTTCTCCCACATACACCAGCTTTCTCCCAAATACACGACATTTTCTCCCACATACACCCGTTTTCTCCCAAAGATGGGACATATTCTCCCAGAAATGCCAGCTTATTCTTTAACAAACGGCCTTTTTTCCCCAAAATACCAGCCTTTTCCCTCTCTAGCATCTGTTTCCTCACCAATACCTGGCATTTTCTCCCAGAAACACCAGCTTTCTCACAGATACATCACCTTCCCCCCCCCACATCAGACCTCTTCTCCCAGAAATACCAGGACTCTGCTGAATATTTCCCATTTCCTCCGGAACATACAGCATTACACTCCGCAAGAGGACAGTTTCTTTCAGAAATGTGGCATTTTATCACAGATACACCATTTTTATGCCCAGTAGAGCTCCTTTTCTCCCAGAAATAGCACTGCTCTTAGGAAGAGCTCCCATTTTCTAACCAAAATGCTGCTTTACACTCCTCAAGATCACACTTACCCCCATCAAGATGGCAGTGTCAGAGAAATACCAGCTTCTGCCCCCAAAATGGGACTTTGGCTCTCCAAAACAAGACATTTTCTCCCAGAAATACCAGGACTCTTAGAAATACCTCACGTTTCATCTCAAGAATACTGCTTTCCACTCCTCAAGATCACACTGACTCCCATCACAATGGCCTTTTCTCCCACATACACCAGCTTTCTCCCAAATACACGACATTTTCTCCCACATACACCCGTTTTCTCCCAAAGATGGGACATATTCTCCCAGAAATGCCAGCTTATACTTTAAAAAACGGCCTTTTTTCCCCAAAATACCAGCCTTTTCCCTCTCTAGCGTCTGTTTCCTCACCAATACCTGGCATTTTCTCCCAGAAACACCAGCTTTCTCACAGATACATCACCTTCCCCCCCCCACATCAGACCTCTTCTCCCAGAAATACCAGGACTCTGCTGAATATTTCCCATTTCCTCCGGAACATACAGCATTACACTCCGCAAGAGGACAGCTTCTTTCAGAAATGTGGCATTTTATCACAGATACACCATTTTTATGCCCAGTAGAGCTCCTTTTCTCCCAGAAATAGCACTGCTCTTAGGAAGAGCTCCCATTTTCTAACCAAAATGCTGCTTTACACTCCTCAAGATCACACTTACCCCCATCAAGATGGCAGTGTCACAGAAATACCAGCTTCTGCCCCCAAAATGGGACTTTGGCTCTCCAAAACAAGACATTTTCTCCCAGAAATACCAGGACTCTTAGAAATACCTCACGTTTCATCTCAAGAATACTGCTTTCCACTCCTCAAGATCACACTGACTCCCATCACAATGGCCTTTTCTCCCACATACACCAGCTTTCTCCCAAATACACGACATTTTCTCCCACATACACCCGTTTTCTCCCAAAGATGGGACATATTCTCCCAGAAATGCCAGCTTATTCTTTAAAAAACGGCCTTTTTTCCCCAAAATACCAGCCTTTTCCCTCTCTAGCGTCTGTTTCCTCACCAATACCTGGCATTTTCTCCCAGAAACACCAGCTTTCTCACAGATACATCACCTTCCCCCCCCCACATCAGACCTCTTCTCCCAGAAATACCAGGACTCTGCTGAATATTTCCCATTTCCTCCGGAACATACAGCATTACACTCCGCAAGAGGACAGTTTCTTTCAGAAATGTGGCATTTTATCACAGATACACCATTTTTATGCCCAGTAGAGCTCCTTTTCTCCCAGAAATAGCACTGCTCTTAGGAAGAGCTCCCATTTTCTAACCAAAATGCTGCTTTACACTCCTCAAGATCACACTTACCCCCATCAAGATGGCAGTGTCACAGAAATACCAGCTTCTGCCCCCAAAATGGGACTTTGGCTCTCCAAAACAAGACATTTTCTCCCAGAAATACCAGGACTCTTAGAAATACCTCACGTTTCATCTCAAGAATACTGCTTTCCACTCCTCAAGATCACACTGACTCCCATCACAATGGCCTTTTCTCCCACATACACCAGCTTTCTCCCAAATACACGACATTTTCTCCCACATACACCCGTTTTCTCCCAACGATGGGACATATTCTCCCAGAAATGCCAGCTTATTCTTTAAAAAACGGCCTTTTTTCCCCAAAATACCAGCCTTTTCCCTCTCTAGCGTCTGTTTCCTCACCAATACCTGGCATTTTCTCCCAGAAACACCAGCTTTCTCACAGATACATCACCTTCCCCCCCCCACATCAGACCTCTTCTCCCAGAAATACCAGGACTCTGCTGAATATTTCCCATTTCCTCCGGAACATACAGCATTACACTCCGCAAGAGGACAGTTTCTTTCAGAAATGTGGCATTTTATCACAGATACACCATTTTTATGCCCAGTAGAGCTCCTTTTCTCCCAGAAATAGCACTGCTCTTAGGAAGAGCTCCCATTTTCTAACCAAAATGCTGCTTTACACTCCTCAAGATCACACTTACCCCCATCAAGATGGCAGTGTCACAGAAATACCAGCTTCTGCCCCCAAAATGGGACTTTGGCTCTCCAAAACAAGACATTTTCTCCCAGAAATACCAGGACTCTTAGAAATACCTCACGTTTCATCTCAAGAATACTGCTTTCCACTCCTCAAGATCACACTGACTCCCATCACAATGGCCTTTTCTCCCACATACACCAGCTTTCTCCCAAATACACGACATTTTCTCCCACATACACCCGTTTTCTCCCAACGATGGGACATATTCTCCCAGAAATGCCAGCTTATTCTTTAAAAAACGGCCTTTTTTCCCCAAAATACCAGCCTTTTCCCTCTCTAGCGTCTGTTTCCTCACCAATACCTGGCATTTTCTCCCAGAAACACCAGCTTTCTCACAGATACATCACCTTCCCCCCCCCACATCAGACCTCTTCTCCCAGAAATACCAGGACTCTGCTGAATATTTCCCATTTCCTCCGGAACATACAGCATTACACTCCGCAAGAGGACAGTTTCTTTCAGAAATGTGGCATTTTATCACAGATACACCATTTTTATGCCCAGTAGAGCTCCTTTTCTCCCAGAAATAGCACTGCTCTTAGGAAGAGCTCCCATTTTCTAACCAAAATGCTGCTTTTCACTCCTCAAGATCACACTTACCCCCATCAAGATGGCAGTGTCACAGAAATACCAGCTTCTGCCCCCAAAATGGGACTTTGGCTCTCCAAAACAAGACATTTTCTCCCAGAAATACCAGGACTCTTAGAAATACCTCACGTTTCATCTCAAGAATACTGCTTTCCACTCCTCAAGATCACACTGACTCCCATCACAATGGCCTTTTCTCCCACATACACCAGCTTTCTCCCAAATACACGACATTTTCTCCCACATACACCCGTTTTCTCCCAAAGATGGGACATATTCTCCCAGAAATGCCAGCTTATTCTTTAAAAAACGGCCTTTTTTTCCCAAAATACCAGCTTTCTCACAAACACCTGTCATTTTCCAACCAAGTCTGCTACTATCTCCCAGAAACAGCCGGTTTCCGAGAAATACCTGACGTTTGCTCTCCCAAATACTACTTGACACTCCTCCAGAGGACATTGTCTCCCCTATTTACCACGTTGTCTCCCCAAGAGACCACTTGGCACACCAAAAAGACCACCGTTGCTCTCCAGTACAAGATCTTCTTTCCCACCGGTTCCCACTTTTCTCCCCCAGCTATGTCATTTCCTCCCAGAAATGCCACTTTTCCCTTGGAAATTTCACCTTCTCTTCCAAAAAGAGGAGATTTGCTCCCAGAAATACCCCTTCTCTTACAACTGCCACACGCTTTCTCCCCAAAAAGCCTCCATGACAATGCCAACTGGGACACTTGCAGCCAAGAAGAGGACACCTTCTCTCAGAAAGACCACTTTTCTCCCCAAGAGAGGAGATTTTCTCCCAATTGGATGACATTTGCTGTAAGAAAGACCTGTTTTCTTCCCTCAAGAGGACATTGTCTTTCCCACTGAGGACATTTTCTCCCAGAAGTGCCGCTACTCTGTGAAACACCTCCATTTCCTCCCAAATCTACTCCATGACACGCCTCAGGATGACACTTACTCCCCGATTTGGGGCATTTTCTCCCAGAAATACCACTTCTCTCCCAAAGGGATGGCCTTTTCCCTCTCTAGCATCTGTTTCCTCACCAATACCTGGCATTTTCTCCCAGAAACACCAGCTTTCTCACAGATACATCACCTTCCCCCCCCCACATCAGACCTCTTCTCCCAGAAATACCAGGACTCTGCTGAATATTTCCCATTTCCTCCGGAACATACAGCATTACACTCCGCAAGAGGACAGCTTCTTTCAGAAATGTGGCATTTTATCACAGATACACCATTTTTATGCCCAGTAGAGCTCCTTTTCACCCAGAAATAGCACTGCTCTTAGGAAGAGCTCCCATTTTCTAACCAAAATGCTGCTTTACACTCCTCAAGATCACGCTTACCCCCATCAAGATGGCAGTGTCACAGAAATACCAGCTTCTGCCCCCAAAATGGGACTTTGGCTCTCCAAAACAAGACATTTTCTCCCAGAAATACCAGGACTCTTAGAAATACCTCACGTTTCATCTCAAGAATACTGCTTTCCACTCCTCAAGATCACACTGACTCCCATCACAATGGCCTTTTCTCCCACATACACCAGCTTTCTCCCAAATACACGACATTTTCTCCCACATACACCCGTTTTCTCCCAAAGATGGGACATATTCTCCCAGAAATGCCAGCTTATTCTTTAAAAAACGGCCTTTTTTCCCCAAAATACCAGCCTTTTCCCTCTCTAGCATCTGTTTCCTCACCAATACCTGGCATTTTCTCCCAAAAACACCAGCTTTCTCACAGATACATCACCTTCCCCCCCCCACATCAGACCTCTTCTCCCAGAAATACCAGGACTCTGCTGAATATTTCCCATTTCCTCCGGAACATACAGCATTACACTCCGCAAGAGGACAGTTTCTTTCAGAAATGTGGCATTTTATCACAGATACACCATTTTTATGCCCAGTAGATCTCCTTTTCTCCCAGAAATAGCACTGCTCTTAGGAAGAGCTCCCATTTTCTAACCAAAATGCTGCTTTTCACTCCTCAAGATCACACTTACCCCCATCAAGATGGCAGTGTCACAGAAATACCAGCTTCTGCCCCCAAAATGGGACTTTGGCTCTCCAAAACAAGACATTTTCTCCCAGAAATACCAGGACTCTTAGAAATACCTCACGTTTCATCTCAAGAATACTGCTTTCCACTCCTCAAGATCACACTGACTCCCATCACAATGGCCTTTTCTCCCACATACACCAGCTTTCTCCCAAATACACGACATTTTCTCCCACATACACCCGTTTTCTCCCAAAGATGGGACATATTCTCCCAGAAATGCCAGCTTATTCTTTAAAAAACGGCCTTTTTTTCCCAAAATACCAGCTTTCTCACAAACACCTGTCATTTTCCAACCAAGTCTGCTACTATCTCCCAGAAACAGCCGGTTTCCGAGAAATACCTGACGTTTGCTCTCCCAAATACTACTTGACACTCCTCCAGAGGACATTGTCTCCCCTATTTACCACGTTGTCTCCCCAAGAGACCACTTGGCACACCAAAAAGACCACCGTTGCTCTCCAGTACAAGATCTTCTTTCCCACCGGTTCCCACTTTTCTCCCCCAGCTATGTCATTTCCTCCCAGAAATGCCACTTTTCCCTTGGAAATTTCATCTTCTCTTCCAAAAAGAGGAGATTTGCTCCCAGAAATACCCCTTCTCTTACAACTGCCACACGCTTTCTCCCCAAAAAGCCTCCATGACAATGCCAACTGGGACACTTGCAGCCAAGAAGAGGACACCTTCTCTCAGAAAGACCACTTTTCTCCCCAAGAGAGGAGATTTTCTCCCAATTGGATGACATTTGCTGTAAGAAAGACCTGTTTTCTTCCCTCAAGAGGACATTGTCTTTCCCACTGAGGACATTTTCTCCCAGAAGTGCCGCTACTCTGTGAAACACCTCCATTTCCTCCCAAATCTACTCCATGACACGCCTCAGGATGACACTTACTCCCCGATTTGGGGCATTTTCTCCCAGAAATACCACTTCTCTCCCAAAGGGATGGCCTTTTCCCTCTCTAGCATCTGTTTCCTCACCAATACCTGGCATTTTCTCCCAGAAACACCAGCTTTCTCACAGATACATCACCTTCCCCCCCCCCACATCAGACCTCTTCTCCCAGAAATACCAGGACTCTGCTGAATATTTCCCATTTCCTCCGGAACATACAGCATTACACTCCGCAAGAGGACAGTTTCTTTCAGAAATGTGGCATTTTATCACAGATACACCATTTTTATGCCCAGTAGAGCTCCTTTTCTCCCAGAAATAGCACTGCTCTTAGGAAGAGCTCCCATTTTCTAACCAAAATGCTGCTTTACACTCCACAAGATCACACTTACCCCCATCAAGATGGCAGTGTCACAGAAATACCAGCTTCTGCCCCCAAAATGGGACTTTGGCTCTCCAAAACAAGACATTTTCTCCCAGAAATACCAGGACTCTGCTGAATATTTCCCATTTCCTCCGGAACATACAGCATTACACTCCGCAAGAGGACAGTTTCTTTCAGAAATGTGGCATTTTATCACAGATACACCATTTTTATGCCCAGTAGAGCTCCTTTTCTCCCAGAAATAGCACTGCTCTTAGGAAGAGCTCCCATTTTCTAACCAAAATGCTGCTTTACACTCCTCAAGATCACACTTACCCCCATCAAGATGGCAGTGTCACAGAAATACCAGCTTCTGCCCCCAAAATGGGACTTTGGCTCTCCAAAACAAGACATTTTCTCCCAGAAATACCAGGACTCTTAGAAATACCTCACGTTTCATCTCAAGAATACTGCTTTCCACTCCTCAAGATCACACTGACTCCCATCACAATGGCCTTTTCTCCCACATACACCAGCTTTCTCCCAAATACACGACATTTTCTCCCACATACACCCGTTTTCTCCCAAAGATGGGACATATTCTCCCAGAAATGCCAGCTTATTCTTTAAAAAACGGCCTTTTTTTCCCAAAATACCAGCCTTTTCCCTCTCTAGCATCTGTTTCCTCACCAATACCTGGCATTTTCTCCCAGAAACACCAGCTTTCTCACAGATACATCACCTTCCCCCCCCCACATCAGACCTCTTCTCCCAGAAATACCAGGACTCTGCTGAATATTTCCCATTTCCTCCGGAACATACAGCATTACACTCCGCAAGAGGACAGTTTCTTTCAGAAATGTGGCATTTTATCACAGATACACCATTTTTATGCCCAGTAGAGCTCCTTTTCTCCCAGAAATAGCACTGCTCTTAGGAAGAGCTCCCATTTTCTAACCAAAATGCTGCTTTACACTCCTCAAGATCACACTTACCCCCATCAAGATGGCAGTGTCACAGAAATACCAGCTTCTGCCCCCAAAATGGGACTTTGGCTCTCCAAAACAAGACATTTTCTCCCAGAAATACCAGGACTCTGCTGAATATTTCCCATTTCCTCCGGAACATACAGCATTACACTCCGCAAGAGGACAGTTTCTTTCAGAAATGTGGCATTTTATCACAGATACACCATTTTTATGCCCAGTAGAGCTCCTTTTCTCCCAGAAATAGCACTGCTCTTAGGAAGAGCTCCCATTTTCTAACCAAAATGCTGCTTTACACTCCTCAAGATCACACTTACCCCCATCAAGATGGCAGTGTCACAGAAATACCAGCTTCTGCCCCCAAAATGGGACTTTGGCTCTCCAAAACAAGACATTTTCTCCCAGAAATACCAGGACTCTTAGAAATACCTCACGTTTCATCTCAAGAATACTGCTTTCCACTCCTCAAGATCACACTGACTCCCATCACAATGGCCTTTTCTCCCACATACACCAGCTTTCTCCCAAATACACGACATTTTCTCCCACATACACCCGTTTTCTCCCAAAGATGGGACATATTCTCCCAGAAATGCCAGCTTATTCTTTAAAAAACGGCCTTTTTTTCCCAAAATACCAGCCTTTTCCCTCTCTAGCATCTGTTTCCTCACCAATACCTGGCATTTTCTCCCAGAAACACCAGCTTTCTCACAGATACATCACCTTCCCCCCCCCACATCAGACCTCTTCTCCCAGAAATACCAGGACTCTGCTGAATATTTCCCATTTCCTCCGGAACATACAGCATTACACTCCGCAAGAGGACAGTTTCTTTCAGAAATGTGGCATTTTATCACAGATACACCATTTTTATGCCCAGTAGAGCTCCTTTTCTCCCAGAAATAGCACTGCTCTTAGGAAGAGCTCCCATTTTCTAACCAAAATGCTGCTTTACACTCCTCAAGATCACACTTACCCCCATCAAGATGGCAGTGTCACAGAAATACCAGCTTCTGCCCCCAAAATGGGACTTTGGCTCTCCAAAACAAGACATTTTCTCCCAGAAATACCAGGACTCTTAGAAATACCTCACGTTTCATCTCAAGAATACTGCTTTCCACTCCTCAAGATCACACTGACTCCCATCACAATGGCCTTTTCTCCCACATACACCAGCTTTCTCCCAAATACACGACATTTTCTCCCACATACACCCGTTTTCTCCCAAAGATGGGACATATTCTCCCAGAAATGCCAGCTTATTCTTTAAAAAACGGCCTTTTTTTCCCAAAATACCAGCTTTCTCACAAAAACCTGTCATTTTCCAACCAAGTCTGCTACTATCTCCCAGAAACAGCCGGTTTCCGAGAAATACCTGACGTTAGCTCTCCCAAATACTACTTGACACTCCTCCAGAGGACATTGTCTCCCCTATTTACCACGTTGTCTCCCCAAGAGACCACTTGGCACACCAAAAAGACCACCGTTGCTCTCCAGTACAAGATCTTCTTTCCCACCGGTTCCCACTTTTCTCCCCCAGCTATGTCATTTCCTCCCAGAAATGCCACTTTTCCCTTGGAAATTTCACCTTCTCTTCCAAAAAGAGGAGATTTGCTCCCAGAAATACCCCTTCTCTTACAACTGCCACACGCTTTCTCCCCAAAAAGCCTCCATGACAATGCCAACTGGGACACTTGCAGCCAAGAAGAGGACACCTTCTCTCAGAAAGACCACTTTTCTCCCCAAGAGAGGAGATTTTCTCCCAATTGGATGACATTTGCTGTAAGAAAGACCTGTTTTCTTCCCTCAAGAGGACATTGTCTTTCCCACTGAGGACATTTTCTCCCAGAAGTGCCGCTACTCTGTGAAACACCTCCATTTCCTCCCAAATCTACTCCATGACACGCCTCAGGATGACACTTACTCCCCGATTTGGGGCATTTTCTCCCAGAAATACCACTTCTCTCCCAAAGGGATGGCCTTTTCCCTCTCTAGCATCTGTTTCCTCACCAATACCTGGCATTTTCTCCCAGAAACACCAGCTTTCTCACAGATACATCACCTTCCCCCCCCCCACATCAGACCTCTTCTCCCAGAAATACCAGGACTCTGCTCAATATTTCCCATTTCCTCCGGAACATACAGCATTACACTCCGCAAGAGGACAGTTTCTTTCAGAAATGTGGCATTTTATCACAGATACACCATTTTTATGCCCAGTAGAGCTCCTTTTCTCCCAGAAATAGCACTGCTCTTAGGAAGAGCTCCCATTTTCTAACCAAAATGCTGCTTTACACTCCTCAAGATCACACTTACCCCCATCAAGATGGCAGTGTCACAGAAATACCAGCTTCTGCCCCCAAAATGGGACTTTGGCTCTCCAAAACAAGACATTTTCTCCCAGAAATACCAGGACTCTTAGAAATACCTCACGTTTCATCTCAAGAATACTGCTTTCCACTCCTCAAGATCACACTGACTCCCATCACAATGGCCTTTTCTCCCACATACACCAGCTTTCTCCCAAATACACGACATTTTCTCCCACATACACCCGTTTTCTCCCAAAGATGGGACATATTCTCCCAGAAATGCCAGCTTATTCTTTAAAAAACGGCCTTTTTTCCCCAAAATACCAGCCTTTTCCCTCTCTAGCATCTGTTTCCTCACCAATACCTGGCATTTTCTCCCAGAAACACCAGCTTTCTCACAGATACATCACCTTCCCCCCCCCACATCAGACCTCTTCTCCCAGAAATACCAGGACTCTGCTGAATATTTCCCATTTCCTCCGGAACATACAGCATTACACTCCGCAAGAGGACAGTTTCTTTCAGAAATGTGGCATTTTATCACAGATACACCATTTTTATGCCCAGTAGAGCTCCTTTTCTCCCAGAAATAGCACTGCTCTTAGGAAGAGCTCCCATTTTCTAACCAAAATGCTGCTTTACACTCCTCAAGATCACACTTACCCCCATCAAGATGGCAGTGTCACAGAAATACCAGCTTCTGCCCCCAAAATGGGACTTTGGCTCTCCAAAACAAGACATTTTCTCCCAGAAATACCAGGACTCTTAGAAATACCTCACGTTTCATCTCAAGAATACTGCTTTCCACTCCTCAAGATCACACTGACTCCCATCACAATGGCCTTTTCTCCCACATACACCAGCTTTCTCCCAAATACACGACATTTTCTCCCACATACACCCGTTTTCTCCCAAAGATGGGACATATTCTCCCAGAAATGCCAGCTTATTCTTTAAAAAACGGCCTTTTTTTCCCAAAATACCAGCTTTCTCACAAACACCTGTCATTTTCCAACCAAGTCTGCTACTATCTCCCAGAAACAGCCGGTTTCCGAGAAATACCTGACGTTTGCTCTCCCAAATACTACTTGACACTCCTCCAGAGGACATTGTCTCCCCTATTTACCACGTTGTCTCCCCAAGAGACCACTTGGCACACCAAAAAGACCACCGTTGCTCTCCAGTACAAGATCTTCTTTCCCACCGGTTCCCACTTTTCTCCCCCAGCTATGTCATTTCCTCCCAGAAATGCCACTTTTCCCTTGGAAATTTCACCTTCTCTTCCAAAAAGAGGAGATTTGCTCCCAGAAATACCCCTTCTCTTACAACTGCCACACGCTTTCTCCCCAAAAAGCCTCCATGACAATGCCAACTGGGACACTTGCAGCCAAGAAGAGGACACCTTCTCTCAGAAAGACCACTTTTCTCCCCAAGAGAGGAGATTTTCTCCCAATTGGATGACATTTGCTGTAAGAAAGACCTGTTTTCTTCCCTCAAGAGGACATTGTCTTTCCCACTGAGGACATTTTCTCCCAGAAGTGCCGCTACTCTGTGAAACACCTCCATTTCCTCCCAAATCTACTCCATGACACGCCTCAGGATGACACTTACTCCCCGATTTGGGGCATTTTCTCCCAGAAATACCACTTCTCTCCCAAAGGGATGGCCTTTTCCCTCTCTAGCATCTGTTTCCTCACCAATACCTGGCATTTTCTCCCAGAAACACCAGCTTTCTCACAGATACATCACCTTCCCCCCCCCCACATCAGACCTCTTCTCCCAGAAATACCAGGACTCTGCTGAATATTTCCCATTTCCTCCGGAACATACAGCATTACACTCCGCAAGAGGACAGTTTCTTTCAGAAATGTGGCATTTTATCACAGATACACCATTTTTATGCCCAGTAGAGCTCCTTTTCTCCCAGAAATAGCACTGCTCTTAGGAAGAGCTCCCATTTTCTAACCAAAATGCTGCTTTACACTCCTCAAGATCACACTTACCCCCATCAAGATGGCAGTGTCACAGAAATACCAGCTTCTGCCCCCAAAATGGGACTTTGGCTCTCCAAAACAAGACATTTTCTCCCAGAAATACCAGGACTCTTAGAAATACCTCACGTTTCATCTCAAGAATACTGCTTTCCACTCCTCAAGATCACACTGACTCCCATCACAATGGCCTTTTCTCCCACATACACCAGCTTTCTCCCAAATACACGACATTTTCTCCCACATACACCCGTTTTCTCCCAACGATGGGACATATTCTCCCAGAAATGCCAGCTTATTCTTTAAAAAACGGCCTTTTTTTCCCAAAATACCAGCTTTCTCACAAACACCTGTCATTTTCCAACCAAGTCTGCTACTATCTCCCAGAAACAGCCGGTTTCCGAGAAATACCTGACGTTTGCTCTCCCAAATACTACTTGACACTCCTCCAGAGGACATTGTCTCCCCTATTTACCACGTTGTCTCCCCAAGAGACCACTTGGCACACCAAAAAGACCACCGTTGCTCTCCAGTACAAGATCTTCTTTCCCACCGGTTCCCACTTTTCTCCCCCAGCTATGTCATTTCCTCCCAGAAATGCCACTTTTCCCTTGGAAATTTCACCTTCTCTTCCAAAAAGAGGAGATTTGCTCCCAGAAATACCCCTTCTCTTACAACTGCCACACGCTTTCTCCCCAAAAAGCCTCCATGACAATGCCAACTGGGACACTTGCAGCCAAGAAGAGGACACCTTCTCTCAGAAAGACCACTTTTCTCCCCAAGAGAGGAGATTTTCTCCCAATTGGATGACATTTGCTGTAAGAAAGACCTGTTTTCTTCCCTCAAGAGGACATTGTCTTTCCCACTGAGGACATTTTCTCCCAGAAGTGCCGCTACTCCGTGAAACACCTCCATTTCCTCCCAAATCTACTCCATGACACGCCTCAGGATGACACTTACTCCCCGATTTGGGGCATTTTCTCCCAGAAATACCACTTCTCTCCCAAAGGGGAGAAACCACTTCTCTCCCTTTTCCCTCTCTAGCATCTGTTTCCTCACCAATACCTGACATTTTCTCCCGGAAACACCAGCTTTCTCACACATACATCACCTTCTCCCCCCCACATCAGATGTTCCCTCCCAGAAATATGGCATTTGATCACAGATATACTCTTTCAAGGGAATACCAGGTTTCATAAAAATACCTCATAATTTCTCCATGAAGTTCGTTAGCAAGATGACACTTTCACCCTAAATAGGAGATTTTCTCTCAGAAATGCATGCTTCCCCCTCACAGAACGGCATCTTCTCCCCAAATTAGGACATTATCTCCCCGAAATACCACATTTCTCCAATCCAATGACATTATCTCTACGGAGAGTTTGCAGTTGCTGCCCGTTAAATCTCTTTTCTCCCCGAATACCACTTTCAGACTTCAACAGCGGTCTTGTCGGATGCCGAGAAAGGGCGACTTCAGCCGGATGCTTTTCTCGGACGAGCGGCTTCTTCTGCGCACATCCCAAAGGAGTGGTTCTGACTTCTCCTTGCGTCCATGCATTCTGCACTACGCTTCTCTCTCATTCTTAACCCTTGATTCCTAGGGACATTTCGTTTTTCTCTGTTTTTCCGATGCTACACTTCAGCATTCTGTGACGAACATAGTAGAAGGGAAAAGCCCCTCTAATAAGGTAGCTAGAAGTTCCAGGAGAGACACACGTTGTGCTTTCAGACAGGACGTTACAGAAAGTCGAGAGATGTGGATTCTTTCCTGCGGAGAAAAAACCCCCTGTTTTCAGGAAATGCAGTATTCTCAAATCGCACGTTCTCGGCATAGCAATTTCGCTATTTCGCTCTCGTGGGTGGACAGCGCCACTCTCTGTTAACTGCTTCGGAGAGTTTGCAGTTGCTGGCCGTTAAATCGCGGTTCTCCCCGAATGCCGCTGTGTGCCTTCAGCAGCGGTCTCGTCTCTCTCGCATGCCGAGAAAGAGCGACTTCAGTCGGATGCTTTTCTCGGACGAGCGGCTTCTTCTGCGCACATCGCAAAGGAGCGGTTCTTGTCTTCTCCTTTTGTCCATGCATTCTGCACTACGCTTCTCTCTCATTCTTATGCCTTTCCGTTAATTCCTAGGGACATTTAGTTTTTCTCTGTTTTTCCGATGCTACACTTCAGCATTCTGTGACGAACAGAGTGGAAGGGAAAAGCCCCTCTAATAAGGCAGCTAGAAGTTCCAGGAGCGACACACGTTGTGCTTTCAGATAGGACGTTACAGAAAGTCGAGAGATGTGGATTCTTTCCTGCGGAGAAAAAACCCCCTGTTTTCAAGAAATGCAGTATTCTGAAATCGCACGTTCTCGGCATTACAATTTCGCTATTTCGCTCTCGTGGGTGGACAGGCACTATGCAGAATTCAAACGTTGCCTGAAGAAGAAGCCGCTCGTCCGAGAAAAGCATCCGGCTGAAGTCGCTCTTTCTCGGCATGCGAGAGAGACGAGACCGCTGCTGAAGGCGTGTGTCGCTCCTGGAACTTCTAGCTGCCTTATTAGAGGGGCTTTTCCCTTCCACTCTGTTCGTCACAGAATGCTGAAGTGTAGCATCGGAAAAACAGAGAAAAACGAAATGTCCCTAGGAATCAAGGGTTAAGAATGAGAGAGAAGCGTAGTGCAGAATGCATGGACACAAGGAGAAGACAAGAACCGCTCCTTTGCGATGTGCGCAGAAGAAGCCGCTCGTCCGAGAAAAGCATCCGGCTGAAGTCGCTCTTTCTCGGCATGCGAGAGAGACGAGACCGCTGCTGAAGGCACACAGCGGCATTCGGGGAGAACCGCGATTTCTCGGCCAGCAACTGCAAACTCTCCGAAGCGGTTAACAGAGAGTGGCGCTGTCCACCCACGAGAGCGAAATAGCGAAATTGCTATGCCGAGAACGTGCGATTTCAGAATACTGCATTTCCTGAAAACAGGGGGTTTTTTCTCCGCAGGAAAGAATCCACATCTCTCGACTTTCTGTAACGTCCTGTCTGAAAGCACAACGTGTGTCGCTCCTGGAACTTCTAGCTGCCTTATTAGAGGGGCTTTTCCCTTCCACTCTGTTCGTCACAGAATGCTGAAGTGTAGCATCGGAAAAACAGAGAAAAACGAAATGTCCCTAGGAATCAAGGGTTAAGAATGAGAGAGAAGCGTAGTGCAGAATGCATGGACACAAGGAGAAGGCAAGAACCGCTCCTTTGCGATGTGCGCAGAAGAAGCCGCTCGTCCGAGAAAAGCATCCGGCTGAAGTCGCTCTTTCTCGGCATGCGAGAGAGACGAGACCGCTGCTGAAGGCACACAGCGGCATTCGGGGAGAACCGCGATTTCTCGGCCAGCAACTGCAAACTCTCCGAAGCGGTTAACAGAGAGTGGCGCCGTCCACCCACGAGAGCGAAATAGCGAAATTGCTATGCCGAGAACGTGCGATTTCAGAATACTGCATTTCCTGAAAACAGGGGGTTTTTTCTCCGCAGGAAAGAATCCACATCTCTCGACTTTCTGTAACGTCCTGTCTGAAAGCACAACGTGTGTCGCTCCTGGAACTTCTAGCTGCCTTATTAGAGGGGCTTTTCCCTTCCACTCTGTTCGTCACAGAATGCTGAAGTGTAGCATCGGAAAAACAGAGAAAAACGAAATGTCCCTAGGAATCAAGGGTTAAGAATGAGAGAGAAGCGTAGTGCAGAATGCATGGACACAAGGAGAAGACAAGAACCGCTCCTTTGCGATGTGCGCAGAAGAAGCCGCTCGTCCGAGAAAAGCATCCGGCTGAAGTCGCTCTTTCTCGGCATGCGAGAGAGACGAGACCGCTGCTGAAGGCACACAGCGGCATTCGGGGAGAACCGCGATTTCTCGGCCAGCAACTGCAAACTCTCCGAAGCGGTTAACAGAGAGTGGCGCCGTCCACCCACGAGAGCGAAATAGCGAAATTGCTATGCCGAGAACGTGCGATTTCAGAATACTGCATTTCCTGAAAACAGGGGGTTTTTTCTCCGCAGGAAAGAATCCACATCTCTCGACTTTCTGTAACGTCCTCTCTGAAAGCACAACGTGTGTCGCTCCTGGAACTTCTAGCTGCCTTATCAGAGGGGCTTTTCCCTTCCACTCTGTTCGTCACAGAATGCTGAAGTGTAGCATCGGAAAAACAGAGAAAAACGAAATGTCCCTAGGAATCAAGGGTTAAGAATGAGAGAGAAGCGTAGTGCAGAATGCATGGACACAAGGAGAAGACAAGAACCGCTCCTTTGCGATGTGCGCAGAAGAAGCCGCTCGTCCGAGAAAAGCATCCGGCTGAAGTCGCTCTTTCTCGGCATGCGAGAGAGACGAGACCGCTGCTGAAGGCACACAGCGGCATTCGGGGAGAACCGCGATTTCTCGGCCAGCAACTGCAAACTCTCCGAAGCGGTTAACAGAGAGTGGCGCCGTCCACCCACGAGAGCGAAATAGCGAAATTGCTATGCCGAGAACGTGCGATTTCAGAATACTGCATTTCCTGAAAACAGGGGGTTTTTTCTCCGCAGGAAAGAATCCACATCTCTCGACTTTCTGTAACGTCCTCTCTGAAAGCACAACGTGTGTCGCTCCTGGAACTTCTAGCTGCCTTATTAGAGGGGCTTTTCCCTTCCACTCTGTTCGTCACAGAATGCTGAAGTGTAGCATCGGAAAAACAGAGAAAAACGAAATGTCCCTAGGAATCAAGGGTTAAGAATGAGAGAGAAGCGTAGTGCAGAATGCATGGACACAAGGAGAAGACAAGAACCGCTCCTTTGCGATGTGCGCAGAAGAAGCCGCTCGTCCGAGAAAAGCATCCGGCTGAAGTCGCTCTTTCTCGGCATGCGAGAGAGACGAGACCGCTGCTGAAGGCACAAAGCGGCATTCGGGGAGAACCGCGATTTCTCGGCCAGCAACTGCAAACTCTCCGAAGCGGTTAACAGAGAGTGGCGCCGTCCACCCACGAGAGCGAAATAGCGAAATTGCTATGCCGAGAACGTGCGATTTCAGAATACTGCATTTCCTGAAAACAGGGGGTTTTTTCTCCGCAGGAAAGAATCCACATCTCTCGACTTTCTGTAACGTCCTCTCTGAAAGCACAACGTGTGTCGCTCCTGGAACTTCTAGCTGCCTTATCAGAGGGGCTTTTCCCTTCCACTCTGTTCGTCACAGAATGCTGAAGTGTAGCATCGGAAAAACAGAGAAAAACGAAATGTCCCTAGGAATCAAGGGTTAAGAATGAGAGAGAAGCGTAGTGCAGAATGCATGGACACAAGGAGAAGACAAGAACCGCTCCTTTGCGATGTGCGCAGAAGAAGCCGCTCGTCCGAGAAAAGCATCCGGCTGAAGTCGCTCTTTCTCGGCATGCGAGAGAGACGAGACCGCTGCTGAAGGCACACAGCGGCATTCGGGGAGAACCGCGATTTCTCGGCCAGCAACTGCAAACTCTCCGAAGCGGTTAACAGAGAGTGGCGCCGTCCACCCACGAGAGCGAAATAGCGAAATTGCTATGCCGAGAACGTGCGATTTCAGAATACTGCATTTCCTGAAAACAGGGGGTTTTTTCTCCGCAGGAAAGAATCCACATCTCTCGACTTTCTGTAACGTCCTGTCTGAAAGCACAACGTGTGTCGCTCCTGGAACTTCTAGCTGCCTTATCAGAGGGGCTTTTCCCTTCCACTCTGTTCGTTACAGAATGCTGAAGTGTAGCATCGGAAAAACAGAGAAAAACGAAATGTCCCTAGGAATCAAGGGTTAAGAATGAGAGAGAAGCGTAGTGCAGAATGCATGGACACAAGGAGAAGACAAGAACCGCTCCTTTGCGATGTGCGCAGAAGAAGCCGCTCGTCCGAGAAAAGCATCCGGCTGAAGTCGCTCTTTCTCGGCATGCGAGAGAGACGAGACCGCTGCTGAAGGCACACAGCGGCATTCGGGGAGAACCGCGATTTCTCGGCCAGCAACTGCAAACTCTCCGAAGCGGTTAACAGAGAGTGGCGCCGTCCACCCACGAGAGCGAAATAGCGAAATTGCTATGCCGAGAACGTGCGATTTCAGAATACTGCATTTCCTGAAAACAGGGGGTTTTTTCTCCGCAGGAAAGAATCCACATCTCTCGACTTTCTGTAACGTCCTGTCTGAAAGCACAACGTGTGTCGCTCCTGGAACTTCTAGCTGCCTTATTAGAGGGGCTTTTCCCTTCCACTCTGTTCGTCACAGAATGCTGAAGTGTAGCATCGGAAAAACAGAGAAAAACGAAATGTCCCTAGGAATCAAGGGTTAAGAATGAGAGAGAAGCGTAGTGCAGAATGCATGGACGCAAGGAGAAGACAAGAACCGCTCCTTTGCGATGTGCGCAGAAGAAGCCGCTCGTCCGAGAAAAGCATCCGGCTGAAGTCGCTCTTTCTCGGCATGCGAGAGAGACGAGACCGCTGCTGAAGGCACACAGCGGCATTCGGGGAGAACCGCGATTTCTCGGCCAGCAACTGCAAACTCTCCGAAGCGGTTAACAGAGAGTGGCGCCGTCCACCCACGAGAGCGAAATAGCGAAATTGCTATGCCGAGAACGTGCGATTTCAGAATACTGCATTTCCTGAAAACAGGGGGTTTTTTCTCCGCAGGAAAGAATCCACATCTCTCGACTTTCTGTAACGTCCTCTCTGAAAGCACAACGTGTGTCGCTCCTGGAACTTCTAGCTGCCTTATCAGAGGGGCTTTTCCCTTCCACTCTGTTCGTCACAGAATGCTGAAGTGTAGCATCGGAAAAACAGAGAAAAACGAAATGTCCCTAGGAATCAAGGGTTAAGAATGAGAGAGAAGCGTAGTGCAGAATGCATGGACACAAGGAGAAGACAAGAACCGCTCCTTTGCGATGTGCGCAGAAGAAGCCGCTCGTCCGAGAAAAGCATCCGGCTGAAGTCGCTCTTTCTCGGCATGCGAGAGAGACGAGACCGCTGCTGAAGGCACACAGCGGCATTCGGGGAGAACCGCGATTTCTCGGCCAGCAACTGCAAACTCTCCGAAGCGGTTAACAGAGAGTGGCGCCGTCCACCCACGAGAGCGAAATAGCGAAATTGCTATGCCGAGAACGTGCGATTTCAGAATACTGCATTTCCTGAAAACAGGGGGTTTTTTCTCCGCAGGAAAGAATCCACATCTCTCGACTTTCTGTAACGTCCTGTCTGAAAGCACAACGTGTGTCGCTCCTGGAACTTCTAGCTGCCTTATTAGAGGGGCTTTTCCCTTCCACTCTGTTCGTTACAGAATGCTGAAGTGTAGCATCGGAAAAACAGAGAAAAACGAAATGTCCCTAGGAATCAAGGGTTAAGAATGAGAGAGAAGCGTAGTGCAGAATGCATGGACGCAAGGAGAAGACAAGAACCGCTCCTTTGCGATGTGCGCAGAAGAAGCCGCTCGTCCGAGAAAAGCATCCGGCTGAAGTCGCTCTTTCTCGGCATGCGAGAGAGACGAGACCGCTGCTGAAGGCACACAGCGGCATTCGGGGAGAACCGCGATTTCTCGGCCAGCAACTGCAAACTCTCCGAAGCGGTTAACAGAGAGTGGCGCCGTCCACCCACGAGAGCGAAATAGCGAAATTGCTATGCCGAGAACGTGCGATTTCAGAATACTGCATTTCCTGAAAACAGGGGGTTTTTTCTCCGCAGGAAAGAATCCACATCTCTCGACTTTCTGTAACGTCCTGTCTGAAAGCACAACGTGTGTCGCTCCTGGAACTTCTAGCTGCCTTATTAGAGGGGCTTTTCCCTTCCACTCTGTTCGTCACAGAATGCTGAAGTGTAGCATCGGAAAAACAGAGAAAAACGAAATGTCCCTAGGAATCAAGGGTTAAGAATGAGAGAGAAGCGTAGTGCAGAATGCATGGACACAAGGAGAAGACAAGAACCGCTCCTTTGCGATGTGCGCAGAAGAAGCCGCTCGTCCGAGAAAAGCATCCGGCTGAAGTCGCTCTTTCTCGGCATGCGAGAGAGACGAGACCGCTGCTGAAGGCACAAAGCGGCATTCGGGGAGAACCGCGATTTCTCGGCCAGCAACTGCAAACTCTCCGAAGCGGTTAACATAGAGTGGCGCCGTCCACCCACGAGAGCGAAATAGCGAAATTGCTATGCCGAGAACGTGCGATTTCAGAATACTGCATTTCCTGAAAACAGGGGGTTTTTTCTCCGCAGGAAAGAATCCACATCTCTCGACTTTCTGTAACGTCCTCTCTGAAAGCACAACGTGTGTCGCTCCTGGAACTTCTAGCTGCCTTATCAGAGGGGCTTTTCCCTTCCACTCTGTTCGTTACAGAATGCTGAAGTGTAGCATCGGAAAAACAGAGAAAAACGAAATGTCCCTAGGAATCAAGGGTTAAGAATGAGAGAGAAGCGTAGTGCAGAATGCATGGACACAAGGAGAAGACAAGAACCGCTCCTTTGCGATGTGCGCAGAAGAAGCCGCTCGTCCGAGAAAAGCATCCGGCTGAAGTCGCTCTTTCTCGGCATGCGAGAGAGACGAGACCGCTGCTGAAGGCACACAGCGGCATTCGGGGAGAACCGCGATTTCTCGGCCAGCAACTGCAAACTCTCCGAAGCGGTTAACAGAGAGTGGCGCCGTCCACCCACGAGAGCGAAATAGCGAAATTGCTATGCCGAGAACGTGCGATTTCAGAATACTGCATTTCCTGAAAACAGGGGGTTTTTTCTCCGCAGGAAAGAATCCACATCTCTCGACTTTCTGTAACGTCCTCTCTGAAAGCACAACGTGTGTCGCTCCTGGAACTTCTAGCTGCCTTATTAGAGGGGCTTTTCCCTTCCACTCTGTTCGTCACAGAATGCTGAAGTGTAGCATCGGAAAAACAGAGAAAAACGAAATGTCCCTAGGAATCAAGGGTTAAGAATGAGAGAGAAGCGTAGTGCAGAATGCATGGACGCAAGGAGAAGACAAGAACCGCTCCTTTGCGATGTGCGCAGAAGAAGCCGCTCGTCCGAGAAAAGCATCCGGCTGAAGTCGCTCTTTCTCGGCATGCGAGAGAGACGAGACCGCTGCTGAAGGCACACAGCGGCATTCGGGGAGAACCGCGATTTCTCGGCCAGCAACTGCAAACTCTCCGAAGCGGTTAACAGAGAGTGGCGCCGTCCACCCACGAGAGCGAAATAGCGAAATTGCTATGCCGAGAACGTGCGATTTCAGAATACTGCATTTCCTGAAAACAGGGGGTTTTTTCTCCGCAGGAAAGAATCCACATCTCTCGACTTTCTGTAACGTCCTGTCTGAAAGCACAACGTGTGTCGCTCCTGGAACTTCTAGCTGCCTTATTAGAGGGGCTTTTCCCTTCCACTCTGTTCGTCACAGAATGCTGAAGTGTAGCATCGGAAAAACAGAGAAAAACGAAATGTCCCTAGGAATCAAGGGTTAAGAATGAGAGAGAAGCGTAGTGCAGAATGCATGGACGCAAGGAGAAGACAAGAACCGCTCCTTTGCGATGTGCGCAGAAGAAGCCGCTCGTCCGAGAAAAGCATCCGGCTGAAGTCGCTCTTTCTCGGCATGCGAGAGAGACGAGACCGCTGCTGAAGGCACACAGCGGCATTCGGGGAGAACCGCGATTTCTCGGCCAGCAACTGCAAACTCTCCGAAGCGGTTAACAGAGAGTGGCGCCGTCCACCCACGAGAGCGAAATAGCGAAATTGCTATGCCGAGAACGTGCGATTTCAGAATACTGCATTGCCTGAAAACAGGGGGTTTTTTCTCCGCAGGAAAGAATCCACATCTCTCGACTTTCTGTAACGTCCTCTCTGAAAGCACAACGTGAGTCGCTCCTGGAACTTCTAGCTGCCTTTTTAGAGGGGCTTTTCCCTTCCACTCTGTTCGTCACAGAATGCTGAAGTGTAGCATCGGAAAAACAGAGAAAAACGAAATGTCCCTAGGAATAAACGGAAAGGCATAAGAATGAGAGAGAAGCGTAGTGCAGAATGCATGGACGCAAGGAGAAGACAAGAACCGCTCCTTTGCGATGTGCGCAGAAGAAGCCGCTCGTCCGAGAAAAGCATCCGGCTGAAGTCGCTCTTTCTCGGCATGCGAGAGAGACGAGACCGCTGCTGAAGGCACACAGCGGCATTCGGGGAGAACCGCGATTTCTCGGCCAGCAACTGCAAACTCTCCGAAGCGGTTAACAGAGAGTGGCGCCGTCCACCCACGAGAGCGAAATAGCGAAATTGCTATGCCGAGAACGTGCGATTTCAGAATACTGCATTTCCTGAAAACAGGGGGTTTTTTCTCCGCAGGAAAGAATCCACATCTCTCGACTTTCTGTAACGTCCTCTCTGAAAGCACAACGTGTGTCGCTCCTGGAACTTCTAGCTGCCTTATCAGAGGGGCTTTTCCCTTCCACTCTGTTCGTCACAGAATGCTGAAGTGTAGCATCGGAAAAACAGAGAAAAACGAAATGTCCCTAGGAATCAAGGGTTAAGAATGAGAGAGAAGCGTAGTGCAGAATGCATGGACACAAGGAGAAGACAAGAACCGCTCCTTTGCGATGTGCGCAGAAGAAGCCGCTCGTCCGAGAAAAGCATCCGGCTGAAGTCGCTCTTTCTCGGCATGCGAGAGAGACGAGACCGCTGCTGAAGGCACACAGCGGCATTCGGGGAGAACCGCGATTTCTCGGCCAGCAACTGCAAACTCTCCGAAGCGGTTAACAGAGAGTGGCGCCGTCCACCCACGAGAGCGAAATAGCGAAATTGCTATGCCGAGAACGTGCGATTTCAGAATACTGCATTTCCTGAAAACAGGGGGTTTTTTCTCCGCAGGAAAGAATCCACATCTCTCGACTTTCTGTAACGTCCTGTCTGAAAGCACAACGTGTGTCGCTCCTGGAACTTCTAGCTGCCTTATTAGAGGGGCTTTTCCCTTCCACTCTGTTCGTTACAGAATGCTGAAGTGTAGCATCGGAAAAACAGAGAAAAACGAAATGTCCCTAGGAATCAAGGGTTAAGAATGAGAGAGAAGCGTAGTGCAGAATGCATGGACGCAAGGAGAAGACAAGAACCGCTCCTTTGCGATGTGCGCAGAAGAAGCCGCTCGTCCGAGAAAAGCATCCGGCTGAAGTCGCTCTTTCTCGGCATGCGAGAGAGACGAGACCGCTGCTGAAGGCACACAGCGGCATTCGGGGAGAACCGCGATTTCTCGGCCAGCAACTGCAAACTCTCCGAAGCGGTTAACAGAGAGTGGCGCCGTCCACCCACGAGAGCGAAATAGCGAAATTGCTATGCCGAGAACGTGCGATTTCAGAATACTGCATTTCCTGAAAACAGGGGGTTTTTTCTCCGCAGGAAAGAATCCACATCTCTCGACTTTCTGTAACGTCCTGTCTGAAAGCACAACGTGTGTCGCTCCTGGAACTTCTAGCTGCCTTATTAGAGGGGCTTTTCCCTTCCACTCTGTTCGTCACAGAATGCTGAAGTGTAGCATCGGAAAAACAGAGAAAAACGAAATGTCCCTAGGAATCAAGGGTTAAGAATGAGAGAGAAGCGTAGTGCAGAATGCATGGACACAAGGAGAAGACAAGAACCGCTCCTTTGCGATGTGCGCAGAAGAAGCCGCTCGTCCGAGAAAAGCATCCGGCTGAAGTCGCTCTTTCTCGGCATGCGAGAGAGACGAGACCGCTGCTGAAGGCACAAAGCGGCATTCGGGGAGAACCGCGATTTCTCGGCCAGCAACTGCAAACTCTCCGAAGCGGTTAACATAGAGTGGCGCCGTCCACCCACGAGAGCGAAATAGCGAAATTGCTATGCCGAGAACGTGCGATTTCAGAATACTGCATTTCCTGAAAACAGGGGGTTTTTTCTCCGCAGGAAAGAATCCACATCTCTCGACTTTCTGTAACGTCCTCTCTGAAAGCACAACGTGTGTCGCTCCTGGAACTTCTAGCTGCCTTATCAGAGGGGCTTTTCCCTTCCACTCTGTTCGTTACAGAATGCTGAAGTGTAGCATCGGAAAAACAGAGAAAAACGAAATGTCCCTAGGAATCAAGGGTTAAGAATGAGAGAGAAGCGTAGTGCAGAATGCATGGACACAAGGAGAAGACAAGAACCGCTCCTTTGCGATGTGCGCAGAAGAAGCCGCTCGTCCGAGAAAAGCATCCGGCTGAAGTCGCTCTTTCTCGGCATGCGAGAGAGACGAGACCGCTGCTGAAGGCACACAGCGGCATTCGGGGAGAACCGCGATTTCTCGGCCAGCAACTGCAAACTCTCCGAAGCGGTTAACAGAGAGTGGCGCCGTCCACCCACGAGAGCGAAATAGCGAAATTGCTATGCCGAGAACGTGCGATTTCAGAATACTGCATTTCCTGAAAACAGGGGGTTTTTTCTCCGCAGGAAAGAATCCACATCTCTCGACTTTCTGTAACGTCCTCTCTGAAAGCACAACGTGTGTCGCTCCTGGAACTTCTAGCTGCCTTATTAGAGGGGCTTTTCCCTTCCACTCTGTTCGTCACAGAATGCTGAAGTGTAGCATCGGAAAAACAGAGAAAAACGAAATGTCCCTAGGAATCAAGGGTTAAGAATGAGAGAGAAGCGTAGTGCAGAATGCATGGACGCAAGGAGAAGACAAGAACCGCTCCTTTGCGATGTGCGCAGAAGAAGCCGCTCGTCCGAGAAAAGCATCCGGCTGAAGTCGCTCTTTCTCGGCATGCGAGAGAGACGAGACCGCTGCTGAAGGCACACAGCGGCATTCGGGGAGAACCGCGATTTCTCGGCCAGCAACTGCAAACTCTCCGAAGCGGTTAACAGAGAGTGGCGCCGTCCACCCACGAGAGCGAAATAGCGAAATTGCTATGCCGAGAACGTGCGATTTCAGAATACTGCATTTCCTGAAAACAGGGGGTTTTTTCTCCGCAGGAAAGAATCCACATCTCTCGACTTTCTGTAACGTCCTGTCTGAAAGCACAACGTGTGTCGCTCCTGGAACTTCTAGCTGCCTTATTAGAGGGGCTTTTCCCTTCCACTCTGTTCGTCACAGAATGCTGAAGTGTAGCATCGGAAAAACAGAGAAAAACGAAATGTCCCTAGGAATCAAGGGTTAAGAATGAGAGAGAAGCGTAGTGCAGAATGCATGGACGCAAGGAGAAGACAAGAACCGCTCCTTTGCGATGTGCGCAGAAGAAGCCGCTCGTCCGAGAAAAGCATCCGGCTGAAGTCGCTCTTTCTCGGCATGCGAGAGAGACGAGACCGCTGCTGAAGGCACACAGCGGCATTCGGGGAGAACCGCGATTTCTCGGCCAGCAACTGCAAACTCTCCGAAGCGGTTAACAGAGAGTGGCGCCGTCCACCCACGAGAGCGAAATAGCGAAATTGCTATGCCGAGAACGTGCGATTTCAGAATACTGCATTGCCTGAAAACAGGGGGTTTTTTCTCCGCAGGAAAGAATCCACATCTCTCGACTTTCTGTAACGTCCTCTCTGAAAGCACAACGTGAGTCGCTCCTGGAACTTCTAGCTGCCTTTTTAGAGGGGCTTTTCCCTTCCACTCTGTTCGTCACAGAATGCTGAAGTGTAGCATCGGAAAAACAGAGAAAAACGAAATGTCCCTAGGAATAAACGGAAAGGCATAAGAATGAGAGAGAAGCGTAGTGCAGAATGCATGGACGCAAGGAGAAGACAAGAACCGCTCCTTTGCGATGTGCGCAGAAGAAGCCGCTCGTCCGAGAAAAGCATCCGGCTGAAGTCGCTCTTTCTCGGCATGCGAGAGAGACGAGACCGCTGCTGAAGGCACACAGCGGCATTCGGGGAGAACCGCGATTTCTCGGCCAGCAACTGCAAACTCTCCGAAGCGGTTAACAGAGAGTGGCGCCGTCCACCCACGAGAGCGAAATAGCGAAATTGCTATGCCGAGAACGTGCGATTTCAGAATACTGCATTTCCTGAAAACAGGGGGTTTTTTCTCCGCAGGAAAGAATCCACATCTCTCGACTTTCTGTAACGTCCTGTCTGAAAGCACAACGTGTGTCGCTCCTGGAACTTCTAGCTGCCTTATCAGAGGGGCTTTTCCCTTCCACTCTGTTCGTTACAGAATGCTGAAGTGTAGCATCGGAAAAACAGAGAAAAACGAAATGTCCCTAGGAATCAAGGGTTAAGAATGAGAGAGAAGCGTAGTGCAGAATGCATGGACACAAGGAGAAGACAAGAACCGCTCCTTTGCGATGTGCGCAGAAGAAGCCGCTCGTCCGAGAAAAGCATCCGGCTGAAGTCGCTCTTTCTCGGCATGCGAGAGAGACGAGACCGCTGCTGAAGGCACACAGCGGCATTCGGGGAGAACCGCGATTTCTCGGCCAGCAACTGCAAACTCTCCGAAGCGGTTAACAGAGAGTGGCGCCGTCCACCCACGAGAGCGAAATAGCGAAATTGCTATGCCGAGAACGTGCGATTTCAGAATACTGCATTTCCTGAAAACAGGGGGTTTTTTCTCCGCAGGAAAGAATCCACATCTCTCGACTTTCTGTAACGTCCTCTCTGAAAGCACAACGTGTGTCGCTCCTGGAACTTCTAGCTGCCTTATTAGAGGGGCTTTTCCCTTCCACTCTGTTCGTTACAGAATGCTGAAGTGTAGCATCGGAAAAACAGAGAAAAACGAAATGTCCCTAGGAATCAAGGGTTAAGAATGAGAGAGAAGCGTAGTGCAGAATGCATGGACGCAAGGAGAAGACAAGAACCGCTCCTTTGCGATGTGCGCAGAAGAAGCCGCTCGTCCGAGAAAAGCATCCGGCTGAAGTCGCTCTTTCTCGGCATGCGAGAGAGACGAGACCGCTGCTGAAGGCACACAGCGGCATTCGGGGAGAACCGCGATTTCTCGGCCAGCAACTGCAAACTCTCCGAAGCGGTTAACAGAGAGTGGCGCCGTCCACCCACGAGAGCGAAATAGCGAAATTGCTATGCCGAGAACGTGCGATTTCAGAATACTGCATTTCCTGAAAACAGGGGGTTTTTTCTCCGCAGGAAAGAATCCACATCTCTCGACTTTCTGTAACGTCCTGTCTGAAAGCACAACGTGTGTCGCTCCTGGAACTTCTAGCTGCCTTATTAGAGGGGCTTTTCCCTTCCACTCTGTTCGTCACAGAATGCTGAAGTGTAGCATCGGAAAAACAGAGAAAAACGAAATGTCCCTAGGAATCAAGGGTTAAGAATGAGAGAGAAGCGTAGTGCAGAATGCATGGACACAAGGAGAAGACAAGAACCGCTCCTTTGCGATGTGCGCAGAAGAAGCCGCTCGTCCGAGAAAAGCATCCGGCTGAAGTCGCTCTTTCTCGGCATGCGAGAGAGACGAGACCGCTGCTGAAGGCACAAAGCGGCATTCGGGGAGAACCGCGATTTCTCGGCCAGCAACTGCAAACTCTCCGAAGCGGTTAACATAGAGTGGCGCCGTCCACCCACGAGAGCGAAATAGCGAAATTGCTATGCCGAGAACGTGCGATTTCAGAATACTGCATTTCCTGAAAACAGGGGGTTTTTTCTCCGCAGGAAAGAATCCACATCTCTCGACTTTCTGTAACGTCCTCTCTGAAAGCACAACGTGTGTCGCTCCTGGAACTTCTAGCTGCCTTATCAGAGGGGCTTTTCCCTTCCACTCTGTTCGTTACAGAATGCTGAAGTGTAGCATCGGAAAAACAGAGAAAAACGAAATGTCCCTAGGAATCAAGGGTTAAGAATGAGAGAGAAGCGTAGTGCAGAATGCATGGACACAAGGAGAAGACAAGAACCGCTCCTTTGCGATGTGCGCAGAAGAAGCCGCTCGTCCGAGAAAAGCATCCGGCTGAAGTCGCTCTTTCTCGGCATGCGAGAGAGACGAGACCGCTGCTGAAGGCACACAGCGGCATTCGGGGAGAACCGCGATTTCTCGGCCAGCAACTGCAAACTCTCCGAAGCGGTTAACAGAGAGTGGCGCCGTCCACCCACGAGAGCGAAATAGCGAAATTGCTATGCCGAGAACGTGCGATTTCAGAATACTGCATTTCCTGAAAACAGGGGGTTTTTTCTCCGCAGGAAAGAATCCACATCTCTCGACTTTCTGTAACGTCCTGTCTGAAAGCACAACGTGTGTCGCTCCTGGAACTTCTAGCTGCCTTATTAGAGGGGCTTTTCCCTTCCACTCTGTTCGTCACAGAATGCTGAAGTGTAGCATCGGAAAAACAGAGAAAAACGAAATGTCCCTAGGAATCAAGGGTTAAGAATGAGAGAGAAGCGTAGTGCAGAATGCATGGACGCAAGGAGAAGACAAGAACCGCTCCTTTGCGATGTGCGCAGAAGAAGCCGCTCGTCCGAGAAAAGCATCCGGCTGAAGTCGCTCTTTCTCGGCATGCGAGAGAGACGAGACCGCTGCTGAAGGCACACAGCGGCATTCGGGGAGAACCGCGATTTCTCGGCCAGCAACTGCAAACTCTCCGAAGCGGTTAACAGAGAGTGGCGCCGTCCACCCACGAGAGCGAAATAGCGAAATTGCTATGCCGAGAACGTGCGATTTCAGAATACTGCATTTCCTGAAAACAGGGGGTTTTTTCTCCGCAGGAAAGAATCCACATCTCTCGACTTTCTGTAACGTCCTCTCTGAAAGCACAACGTGTGTCGCTCCTGGAACTTCTAGCTGCCTTATTAGAGGGGCTTTTCCCTTCCACTCTGTTCGTCACAGAATGCTGAAGTGTAGCATCGGAAAAACAGAGAAAAACGAAATGTCCCTAGGAATCAAGGGTTAAGAATGAGAGAGAAGCGTAGTGCAGAATGCATGGACGCAAGGAGAAGACAAGAACCGCTCCTTTGCGATGTGCGCAGAAGAAGCCGCTCGTCCGAGAAAAGCATCCGGCTGAAGTCGCTCTTTCTCGGCATGCGAGAGAGACGAGACCGCTGCTGAAGGCACACAGCGGCATTCGGGGAGAACCGCGATTTCTCGGCCAGCAACTGCAAACTCTCCGAAGCGGTTAACAGAGAGTGGCGCCGTCCACCCACGAGAGCGAAATAGCGAAATTGCTATGCCGAGAACGTGCGATTTCAGAATACTGCATTTCCTGAAAACAGGGGGTTTTTTCTCCGCAGGAAAGAATCCACATCTCTCGACTTTCTGTAACGTCCTCTCTGAAAGCACAACGTGTGTCGCTCCTGGAACTTCTAGCTGCCTTATTAGAGGGGCTTTTCCCTTCCACTCTGTTCGTCACAGAATGCTGAAGTGTAGCATCGGAAAAACAGAGAAAAACGAAATGTCCCTAGGAATCAAGGGTTAAGAATGAGAGAGAAGCGTAGTGCAGAATGCATGGACGCAAGGAGAAGACAAGAACCGCTCCTTTGCGATGTGCGCAGAAGAAGCCGCTCGTCCGAGAAAAGCATCCGGCTGAAGTCGCTCTTTCTCGGCATGCGAGAGAGACGAGACCGCTGCTGAAGGCACACAGCGGCATTCGGGGAGAACCGCGATTTCTCGGCCAGCAACTGCAAACTCTCCGAAGCGGTTAACAGAGAGTGGCGCCGTCCACCCACGAGAGCGAAATAGCGAAATTGCTATGCCGAGAACGTGCGATTTCAGAATACTGCATTTCCTGAAAACAGGGGGTTTTTTCTCCGCAGGAAAGAATCCACATCTCTCGACTTTCTGTAACGTCCTCTCTGAAAGCACAACGTGTGTCGCTCCTGGAACTTCTAGCTGCCTTATTAGAGGGGCTTTTCCCTTCCACTCTGTTCGTCACAGAATGCTGAAGTGTAGCATCGGAAAAACAGAGAAAAACGAAATGTCCCTAGGAATCAAGGGTTAAGAATGAGAGAGAAGCGTAGTGCAGAATGCATGGACGCAAGGAGAAGACAAGAACCGCTCCTTTGCGATGTGCGCAGAAGAAGCCGCTCGTCCGAGAAAAGCATCCGGCTGAAGTCGCTCTTTCTCGGCATGCGAGAGAGACGAGACCGCTGCTGAAGGCACACAGCGGCATTCGGGGAGAACCGCGATTTCTCGGCCAGCAACTGCAAACTCTCCGAAGCGGTTAACAGAGAGTGGCGCCGTCCACCCACGAGAGCGAAATAGCGAAATTGCTATGCCGAGAACGTGCGATTTCAGAATACTGCATTTCCTGAAAACAGGGGGTTTTTTCTCCGCAGGAAAGAATCCACATCTCTCGACTTTCTGTAACGTCCTGTCTGAAAGCACAACGTGTGTCGCTCCTGGAACTTCTAGCTGCCTTATTAGAGGGGCTTTTCCCTTCCACATCGCAAAGGAGCGGTTCTTGTCTTCTCCTTGTGTCCATGCATTCTGCACTACGCTTCTCTCTCATTCTTAACCCTTGATTCCTAGGGACATTTCGTTTTTCTCTGTTTTTCCGATGCTACACTTCAGCATTCTGTGACGAACAGAGTGGAAGGGAAAAGCCCCTCTAATAAGGCAGCTAGAAGTTCCAGGAGCGACACACGTTGTGCTTTCAGAGAGGACGTTACAGAAAGTCGAGAGATGTGGATTCTTTCCTGCGGAGAAAAAACCCCCTGTTTTCAGGAAATGCAGTATTCTGAAATCGCACGTTCTCGGCATAGCAATTTCGCTATTTCGCTCTCGTGGGTGGACGGCGCCACTCTCTGTTAACCGCTTCGGAGAGTTTGCAGTTGCTGGCCGAGAAATCGCGGTTCTCCCCGAATGCCGCTGTGTGCCTTCAGCAGCGGTCTCGTCTCTCTCGCATGCCGAGAAAGAGCGACTTCAGCCGGATGCTTTTCTCGGACGAGCGGCTTCTTCTGCGCACATCGCAAAGGAGCGGTTCTTGTCTTCTCCTTGTGTCCATGCATTCTGCACTACGCTTCTCTCTCATTCTTAACCCTTGATTCCTAGGGACATTTCGTTTTTCTCTGTTTTTCCGATGCTACACTTCAGCATTCTGTGACGAACAGAGTGGAAGGGAAAAGCCCCTCTGATAAGGCAGCTAGAAGTTCCAGGAGCGACACACGTTGTGCTTTCAGAGAGGACGTTACAGAAAGTCGAGAGATGTGGATTCTTTCCTGCGGAGAAAAAACCCCCTGTTTTCAGGAAATGCAGTATTCTGAAATCGCACGTTCTCGGCATAGCAATTTCGCTATTTCGCTCTCGTGGGTGGACGGCGCCACTCTCTGTTAACCGCTTCGGAGAGTTTGCAGTTGCTGGCCGAGAAATCGCGGTTCTCCCCGAATGCCGCTGTGTGCCTTCAGCAGCGGTCTCGTCTCTCTCGCATGCCGAGAAAGAGCGACTTCAGCCGGATGCTTTTCTCGGACGAGCGGCTTCTTCTGCGCACATCGCAAAGGAGCGGTTCTTGTCTTCTCCTTGCGTCCATGCATTCTGCACTACGCTTCTCTCTCATTCTTAACCCTTGATTCCTAGGGACATTTCGTTTTTCTCTGTTTTTCCGATGCTACACTTCAGCATTCTGTGACGAACAGAGTGGAAGGGAAAAGCCCCTCTAATAAGGCAGCTAGAAGTTCCAGGAGCGACACACGTTGTGCTTTCAGACAGGACGTTACAGAAAGTCGAGAGATGTGGATTCTTTCCTGCGGAGAAAAAACCCCCTGTTTTCAGGAAATGCAGTATTCTGAAATCGCACGTTCTCGGCATAGCAATTTCGCTATTTCGCTCTCGTGGGTGGACGGCGCCACTCTCTGTTAACCGCTTCGGAGAGTTTGCAGTTGCTGGCCGAGAAATCGCGGTTCTCCCCGAATGCCGCTGTGTGCCTTCAGCAGCGGTCTCGTCTCTCTCGCATGCCGAGAAAGAGCGACTTCAGCCGGATGCTTTTCTCGGACGAGCGGCTTCTTCTGCGCACATCGCAAAGGAGCGGTTCTTGTCTTCTCCTTGTGTCCATGCATTCTGCACTACGCTTCTCTCTCATTCTTAACCCTTGATTCCTAGGGACATTTCGTTTTTCTCTGTTTTTCCGATGCTACACTTCAGCATTCTGTAACGAACAGAGTGGAAGGGAAAAGCCCCTCTGATAAGGCAGCTAGAAGTTCCAGGAGCGACACACGTTGTGCTTTCAGACAGGACGTTACAGAAAGTCGAGAGATGTGGATTCTTTCCTGCGGAGAAAAAACCCCCTGTTTTCAGGAAATGCAGTATTCTGAAATCGCACGTTCTCGGCATAGCAATTTCGCTATTTCGCTCTCGTGGGTGGACGGCGCCACTCTCTGTTAACCGCTTCGGAGAGTTTGCAGTTGCTGGCCGAGAAATCGCGGTTCTCCCCGAATGCCGCTTTGTGCCTTCAGCAGCGGTCTCGTCTCTCTCGCATGCCGAGAAAGAGCGACTTCAGCCGGATGCTTTTCTCGGACGAGCGGCTTCTTCTGCGCACATCGCAAAGGAGCGGTTCTTGTCTTCTCCTTGTGTCCATGCATTCTGCACTACGCTTCTCTCTCATTCTTAACCCTTGATTCCTAGGGACATTTCGTTTTTCTCTGTTTTTCCGATGCTACACTTCAGCATTCTGTGACGAACAGAGTGGAAGGGAAAAGCCCCTCTAATAAGGCAGCTAGAAGTTCCAGGAGCGACACACGTTGTGCTTTCAGACAGGACGTTACAGAAAGTCGAGAGATGTGGATTCTTTCCTGCGGAGAAAAAACCCCCTGTTTTCAGGAAATGCAGTATTCTGAAATCGCACGTTCTCGGCATTACAATTTCGCTATTTCGCTCTCGTGGGTGGACAGGCACTATGCAGAATTCAAACGTTGCCTGAAGAAGAAGCCGCTCGTCCGAGAAAAGCATCCGGCTGAAGTCGCTCTTTCTCGGCATGCGAGAGAGACGAGACCGCTGCTGAAGGCGTGTGTCGCTCCTGGAACTTCTAGCTGCCTTATTAGAGGGGCTTTTCCCTTCCACTCTGTTCGTCACAGAATGCTGAAGTGTAGCATCGGAAAAACAGAGAAAAACGAAATGTCCCTAGGAATCAAGGGTTAAGAATGAGAGAGAAGCGTAGTGCAGAATGCATGGACACAAGGAGAAGACAAGAACCGCTCCTTTGCGATGTGCGCAGAAGAAGCCGCTCGTCCGAGAAAAGCATCCGGCTGAAGTCGCTCTTTCTCGGCATGCGAGAGAGACGAGACCGCTGCTGAAGGCACACAGCGGCATTCGGGGAGAACCGCGATTTCTCGGCCAGCAACTGCAAACTCTCCGAAGCGGTTAACAGAGAGTGGCGCTGTCCACCCACGAGAGCGAAATAGCGAAATTGCTATGCCGAGAACGTGCGATTTCAGAATACTGCATTTCCTGAAAACAGGGGGTTTTTTCTCCGCAGGAAAGAATCCACATCTCTCGACTTTCTGTAACGTCCTGTCTGAAAGCACAACGTGTGTCGCTCCTGGAACTTCTAGCTGCCTTATTAGAGGGGCTTTTCCCTTCCACTCTGTTCGTCACAGAATGCTGAAGTGTAGCATCGGAAAAACAGAGAAAAACGAAATGTCCCTAGGAATCAAGGGTTAAGAATGAGAGAGAAGCGTAGTGCAGAATGCATGGACACAAGGAGAAGGCAAGAACCGCTCCTTTGCGATGTGCGCAGAAGAAGCCGCTCGTCCGAGAAAAGCATCCGGCTGAAGTCGCTCTTTCTCGGCATGCGAGAGAGACGAGACCGCTGCTGAAGGCACACAGCGGCATTCGGGGAGAACCGCGATTTCTCGGCCAGCAACTGCAAACTCTCCGAAGCGGTTAACAGAGAGTGGCGCCGTCCACCCACGAGAGCGAAATAGCGAAATTGCTATGCCGAGAACGTGCGATTTCAGAATACTGCATTTCCTGAAAACAGGGGGTTTTTTCTCCGCAGGAAAGAATCCACATCTCTCGACTTTCTGTAACGTCCTGTCTGAAAGCACAACGTGTGTCGCTCCTGGAACTTCTAGCTGCCTTATTAGAGGGGCTTTTCCCTTCCACTCTGTTCGTCACAGAATGCTGAAGTGTAGCATCGGAAAAACAGAGAAAAACGAAATGTCCCTAGGAATCAAGGGTTAAGAATGAGAGAGAAGCGTAGTGCAGAATGCATGGACACAAGGAGAAGACAAGAACCGCTCCTTTGCGATGTGCGCAGAAGAAGCCGCTCGTCCGAGAAAAGCATCCGGCTGAAGTCGCTCTTTCTCGGCATGCGAGAGAGACGAGACCGCTGCTGAAGGCACAAAGCGGCATTCGGGGAGAACCGCGATTTCTCGGCCAGCAACTGCAAACTCTCCGAAGCGGTTAACAGAGAGTGGCGCCGTCCACCCACGAGAGCGAAATAGCGAAATTGCTATGCCGAGAACGTGCGATTTCAGAATACTGCATTTCCTGAAAACAGGGGGTTTTTTCTCCGCAGGAAAGAATCCACATCTCTCGACTTTCTGTAACGTCCTGTCTGAAAGCACAACGTGTGTCGCTCCTGGAACTTCTAGCTGCCTTATCAGAGGGGCTTTTCCCTTCCACTCTGTTCGTTACAGAATGCTGAAGTGTAGCATCGGAAAAACAGAGAAAAACGAAATGTCCCTAGGAATCAAGGGTTAAGAATGAGAGAGAAGCGTAGTGCAGAATGCATGGACACAAGGAGAAGACAAGAACCGCTCCTTTGCGATGTGCGCAGAAGAAGCCGCTCGTCCGAGAAAAGCATCCGGCTGAAGTCGCTCTTTCTCGGCATGCGAGAGAGACGAGACCGCTGCTGAAGGCACACAGCGGCATTCGGGGAGAACCGCGATTTCTCGGCCAGCAACTGCAAACTCTCCGAAGCGGTTAACAGAGAGTGGCGCCGTCCACCCACGAGAGCGAAATAGCGAAATTGCTATGCCGAGAACGTGCGATTTCAGAATACTGCATTTCCTGAAAACAGGGGGTTTTTTCTCCGCAGGAAAGAATCCACATCTCTCGACTTTCTGTAACGTCCTGTCTGAAAGCACAACGTGTGTCGCTCCTGGAACTTCTAGCTGCCTTATTAGAGGGGCTTTTCCCTTCCACTCTGTTCGTCACAGAATGCTGAAGTGTAGCATCGGAAAAACAGAGAAAAACGAAATGTCCCTAGGAATCAAGGGTTAAGAATGAGAGAGAAGCGTAGTGCAGAATGCATGGACGCAAGGAGAAGACAAGAACCGCTCCTTTGCGATGTGCGCAGAAGAAGCCGCTCGTCCGAGAAAAGCATCCGGCTGAAGTCGCTCTTTCTCGGCATGCGAGAGAGACGAGACCGCTGCTGAAGGCACACAGCGGCATTCGGGGAGAACCGCGATTTCTCGGCCAGCAACTGCAAACTCTCCGAAGCGGTTAACAGAGAGTGGCGCCGTCCACCCACGAGAGCGAAATAGCGAAATTGCTATGCCGAGAACGTGCGATTTCAGAATACTGCATTTCCTGAAAACAGGGGGTTTTTTCTCCGCAGGAAAGAATCCACATCTCTCGACTTTCTGTAACGTCCTCTCTGAAAGCACAACGTGTGTCGCTCCTGGAACTTCTAGCTGCCTTATCAGAGGGGCTTTTCCCTTCCACTCTGTTCGTCACAGAATGCTGAAGTGTAGCATCGGAAAAACAGAGAAAAACGAAATGTCCCTAGGAATCAAGGGTTAAGAATGAGAGAGAAGCGTAGTGCAGAATGCATGGACACAAGGAGAAGACAAGAACCGCTCCTTTGCGATGTGCGCAGAAGAAGCCGCTCGTCCGAGAAAAGCATCCGGCTGAAGTCGCTCTTTCTCGGCATGCGAGAGAGACGAGACCGCTGCTGAAGGCACACAGCGGCATTCGGGGAGAACCGCGATTTCTCGGCCAGCAACTGCAAACTCTCCGAAGCGGTTAACAGAGAGTGGCGCCGTCCACCCACGAGAGCGAAATAGCGAAATTGCTATGCCGAGAACGTGCGATTTCAGAATACTGCATTTCCTGAAAACAGGGGGTTTTTTCTCCGCAGGAAAGAATCCACATCTCTCGACTTTCTGTAACGTCCTCTCTGAAAGCACAACGTGTGTCGCTCCTGGAACTTCTAGCTGCCTTATTAGAGGGGCTTTTCCCTTCCACTCTGTTCGTCACAGAATGCTGAAGTGTAGCATCGGAAAAACAGAGAAAAACGAAATGTCCCTAGGAATCAAGGGTTAAGAATGAGAGAGAAGCGTAGTGCAGAATGCATGGACACAAGGAGAAGACAAGAACCGCTCCTTTGCGATGTGGAAGGGAAAAGCCCCTCTAATAAGGCAGCTAGAAGTTCCAGGAGCGACACACGTTGTGCTTTCAGACAGGACGTTACAGAAAGTCGAGAGATGTGGATTCTTTCCTGCGGAGAAAAAACCCCCTGTTTTCAGGAAATGCAGTATTCTGAAATCGCACGTTCTCGGCATAGCAATTTCGCTATTTCGCTCTCGTGGGTGGACGGCGCCACTCTCTGTTAACCGCTTCGGAGAGTTTGCAGTTGCTGGCCGAGAAATCGCGGTTCTCCCCGAATGCCGCTGTGTGCCTTCAGCAGCGGTCTCGTCTCTCTCGCATGCCGAGAAAGAGCGACTTCAGCCGGATGCTTTTCTCGGACGAGCGGCTTCTTCTGCGCACATCGCAAAGGAGCGGTTCTTGTCTTCTCCTTGCGTCCATGCATTCTGCACTACGCTTCTCTCTCATTCTTAACCCTTGATTCCTAGGGACATTTCGTTTTTCTCTGTTTTTCCGATGCTACACTTCAGCATTCTGTGACGAACAGAGTGGAAGGGAAAAGCCCCTCTAATAAGGCAGCTAGAAGTTCCAGGAGCGACACACGTTGTGCTTTCAGACAGGACGTTACAGAAAGTCGAGAGATGTGGATTCTTTCCTGCGGAGAAAAAACCCCCTGTTTTCAGGAAATGCAGTATTCTGAAATCGCACGTTCTCGGCATAGCAATTTCGCTATTTCGCTCTCGTGGGTGGACGGCGCCACTCTCTGTTAACCGCTTCGGAGAGTTTGCAGTTGCTGGCCGAGAAATCGCGGTTCTCCCCGAATGCCGCTGTGTGCCTTCAGCAGCGGTCTCGTCTCTCTCGCATGCCGAGAAAGAGCGACTTCAGCCGGATGCTTTTCTCGGACGAGCGGCTTCTTCTGCGCACATCGCAAAGGAGCGGTTCTTGTCTTCTCCTTGCGTCCATGCATTCTGCACTACGCTTCTCTCTCATTCTTAACCCTTGATTCCTAGGGACATTTCGTTTTTCTCTGTTTTTCCGATGCTACACTTCAGCATTCTGTGACGAACAGAGTGGAAGGGAAAAGCCCCTCTAATAAGGCAGCTAGAAGTTCCAGGAGCGACACACGTTGTGCTTTCAGAGAGGACGTTACAGAAAGTCGAGAGATGTGGATTCTTTCCTGCGGAGAAAAAAACCCCTGTTTTCAGGAAATGCAGTATTCTGAAATCGCACGTTCTCGGCATAGCAATTTCGCTATTTCGCTCTCGTGGGTGGACGGCGCCACTCTCTGTTAACCGCTTCGGAGAGTTTGCAGTTGCTGGCCGAGAAATCGCGGTTCTCCCCGAATGCCGCTGTGTGCCTTCAGCAGCGGTCTCGTCTCTCTCGCATGCCGAGAAAGAGCGACTTCAGCCGGATGCTTTTCTCGGACGAGCGGCTTCTTCTGCGCACATCGCAAAGGAGCGGTTCTTGTCTTCTCCTTGCGTCCATGCATTCTGCACTACGCTTCTCTCTCATTCTTAACCCTTGATTCCTAGGGACATTTCGTTTTTCTCTGTTTTTCCGATGCTACACTTCAGCATTCTGTGACGAACAGAGTGGAAGGGAAAAGCCCCTCTAATAAGGCAGCTAGAAGTTCCAGGAGCGACACACGTTGTGCTTTCAGAGAGGACGTTACAGAAAGTCGAGAGATGTGGATTCTTTCCTGCGGAGAAAAAACCCCCTGTTTTCAGGAAATGCAGTATTCTGAAATCGCACGTTCTCGGCATAGCAATTTCGCTATTTCGCTCTCGTGGGTGGACGGCGCCACTCTCTGTTAACCGCTTCGGAGAGTTTGCAGTTGCTGGCCGAGAAATCGCGGTTCTCCCCGAATGCCGCTGTGTGCCTTCAGCAGCGGTCTCGTCTCTCTCGCATGCCGAGAAAGAGCGACTTCAGCCGGATGCTTTTCTCGGACGAGCGGCTTCTTCTGCGCACATCGCAAAGGAGCGGTTCTTGTCTTCTCCTTGCGTCCATGCATTCTGCACTACGCTTCTCTCTCATTCTTAACCCTTGATTCCTAGGGACATTTCGTTTTTCTCTGTTTTTCCGATGCTACACTTCAGCATTCTGTGACGAACAGAGTGGAAGGGAAAAGCCCCTCTAATAAGGCAGCTAGAAGTTCCAGGAGCGACACACGTTGTGCTTTCAGACAGGACGTTACAGAAAGTCGAGAGATGTGGATTCTTTCCTGCGGAGAAAAAACCCCCTGTTTTCAGGAAATGCAGTATTCTGAAATCGCACGTTCTCGGCATAGCAATTTCGCTATTTCGCTCTCGTGGGTGGACGGCGCCACTCTCTGTTAACCGCTTCGGAGAGTTTGCAGTTGCTGGCCGAGAAATCGCGGTTCTCCCCGAATGCCGCTGTGTGCCTTCAGCAGCGGTCTCGTCTCTCTCGCATGCCGAGAAAGAGCGACTTCAGCCGGATGCTTTTCTCGGACGAGCGGCTTCTTCTGCGCACATCGCAAAGGAGCGGTTCTTGTCTTCTCCTTGTGTCCATGCATTCTGCACTACGCTTCTCTCTCATTCTTAACCCTTGATTCCTAGGGACATTTCGTTTTTCTCTGTTTTTCCGATGCTACACTTCAGCATTCTGTAACGAACAGAGTGGAAGGGAAAAGCCCCTCTGATAAGGCAGCTAGAAGTTCCAGGAGCGACACACGTTGTGCTTTCAGAGAGGACGTTACAGAAAGTCGAGAGATGTGGATTCTTTCCTGCGGAGAAAAAACCCCCTGTTTTCAGGAAATGCAGTATTCTGAAATCGCACGTTCTCGGCATAGCAATTTCGCTATTTCGCTCTCGTGGGTGGACGGCGCCACTCTATGTTAACCGCTTCGGAGAGTTTGCAGTTGCTGGCCGAGAAATCGCGGTTCTCCCCGAATGCCGCTTTGTGCCTTCAGCAGCGGTCTCGTCTCTCTCGCATGCCGAGAAAGAGCGACTTCAGCCGGATGCTTTTCTCGGACGAGCGGCTTCTTCTGCGCACATCGCAAAGGAGCGGTTCTTGTCTTCTCCTTGTGTCCATGCATTCTGCACTACGCTTCTCTCTCATTCTTAACCCTTGATTCCTAGGGACATTTCGTTTTTCTCTGTTTTTCCGATGCTACACTTCAGCATTCTGTGACGAACAGAGTGGAAGGGAAAAGCCCCTCTAATAAGGCAGCTAGAAGTTCCAGGAGCGACACACGTTGTGCTTTCAGACAGGACGTTACAGAAAGTCGAGAGATGTGGATTCTTTCCTGCGGAGAAAAAACCCCCTGTTTTCAGGAAATGCAGTATTCTGAAATCGCACGTTCTCGGCATAGCAATTTCGCTATTTCGCTCTCGTGGGTGGACGGCGCCACTCTCTGTTAACCGCTTCGGAGAGTTTGCAGTTGCTGGCCGAGAAATCGCGGTTCTCCCCGAATGCCGCTGTGTGCCTTCAGCAGCGGTCTCGTCTCTCTCGCATGCCGAGAAAGAGCGACTTCAGCCGGATGCTTTTCTCGGACGAGCGGCTTCTTCTGCGCACATCGCAAAGGAGCGGTTCTTGTCTTCTCCTTGCGTCCATGCATTCTGCACTACGCTTCTCTCTCATTCTTAACCCTTGATTCCTAGGGACATTTCGTTTTTCTCTGTTTTTCCGATGCTACACTTCAGCATTCTGTAACGAACAGAGTGGAAGGGAAAAGCCCCTCTAATAAGGCAGCTAGAAGTTCCAGGAGCGACACACGTTGTGCTTTCAGAGAGGACGTTACAGAAAGTCGAGAGATGTGGATTCTTTCCTGCGGAGAAAAAACCCCCTGTTTTCAGGAAATGCAGTATTCTGAAATCGCACGTTCTCGGCATAGCAATTTCGCTATTTCGCTCTCGTGGGTGGACGGCGCCACTCTCTGTTAACCGCTTCGGAGAGTTTGCAGTTGCTGGCCGAGAAATCGCGGTTCTCCCCGAATGCCGCTGTGTGCCTTCAGCAGCGGTCTCGTCTCTCTCGCATGCCGAGAAAGAGCGACTTCAGCCGGATGCTTTTCTCGGACGAGCGGCTTCTTCTGCGCACATCGCAAAGGAGCGGTTCTTGTCTTCTCCTTGTGTCCATGCATTCTGCACTACGCTTCTCTCTCATTCTTAACCCTTGATTCCTAGGGACATTTCGTTTTTCTCTGTTTTTCCGATGCTACACTTCAGCATTCTGTAACGAACAGAGTGGAAGGGAAAAGCCCCTCTGATAAGGCAGCTAGAAGTTCCAGGAGCGACACACGTTGTGCTTTCAGACAGGACGTTACAGAAAGTCGAGAGATGTGGATTCTTTCCTGCGGAGAAAAAACCCCCTGTTTTCAGGAAATGCAGTATTCTGAAATCGCACGTTCTCGGCATAGCAATTTCGCTATTTCGCTCTCGTGGGTGGACGGCGCCACTCTCTGTTAACCGCTTCGGAGAGTTTGCAGTTGCTGGCCGAGAAATCGCGGTTCTCCCCGAATGCCGCTGTGTGCCTTCAGCAGCGGTCTCGTCTCTCTCGCATGCCGAGAAAGAGCGACTTCAGCCGGATGCTTTTCTCGGACGAGCGGCTTCTTCTGCGCACATCGCAAAGGAGCGGTTCTTGTCTTCTCCTTGCGTCCATGCATTCTGCACTACGCTTCTCTCTCATTCTTATGCCTTTCCGTTTATTCCTAGGGACATTTCGTTTTTCTCTGTTTTTCCGATGCTACACTTCAGCATTCTGTGACGAACAGAGTGGAAGGGAAAAGCCCCTCTAAAAAGGCAGCTAGAAGTTCCAGGAGCGACTCACGTTGTGCTTTCAGAGAGGACGTTACAGAAAGTCGAGAGATGTGGATTCTTTCCTGCGGAGAAAAAACCCCCTGTTTTCAGGCAATGCAGTATTCTGAAATCGCACGTTCTCGGCATAGCAATTTCGCTATTTCGCTCTCGTGGGTGGACGGCGCCACTCTCTGTTAACCGCTTCGGAGAGTTTGCAGTTGCTGGCCGAGAAATCGCGGTTCTCCCCGAATGCCGCTGTGTGCCTTCAGCAGCGGTCTCGTCTCTCTCGCATGCCGAGAAAGAGCGACTTCAGCCGGATGCTTTTCTCGGACGAGCGGCTTCTTCTGCGCACATCGCAAAGGAGCGGTTCTTGTCTTCTCCTTGCGTCCATGCATTCTGCACTACGCTTCTCTCTCATTCTTAACCCTTGATTCCTAGGGACATTTCGTTTTTCTCTGTTTTTCCGATGCTACACTTCAGCATTCTGTGACGAACAGAGTGGAAGGGAAAAGCCCCTCTAATAAGGCAGCTAGAAGTTCCAGGAGCGACACACGTTGTGCTTTCAGACAGGACGTTACAGAAAGTCGAGAGATGTGGATTCTTTCCTGCGGAGAAAAAACCCCCTGTTTTCAGGAAATGCAGTATTCTGAAATCGCACGTTCTCGGCATAGCAATTTCGCTATTTCGCTCTCGTGGGTGGACGGCGCCACTCTCTGTTAACCGCTTCGGAGAGTTTGCAGTTGCTGGCCGAGAAATCGCGGTTCTCCCCGAATGCCGCTGTGTGCCTTCAGCAGCGGTCTCGTCTCTCTCGCATGCCGAGAAAGAGCGACTTCAGCCGGATGCTTTTCTCGGACGAGCGGCTTCTTCTGCGCACATCGCAAAGGAGCGGTTCTTGTCTTCTCCTTGCGTCCATGCATTCTGCACTACGCTTCTCTCTCATTCTTAACCCTTGATTCCTAGGGACATTTCGTTTTTCTCTGTTTTTCCGATGCTACACTTCAGCATTCTGTGACGAACAGAGTGGAAGGGAAAAGCCCCTCTAATAAGGCAGCTAGAAGTTCCAGGAGCGACACACGTTGTGCTTTCAGAGAGGACGTTACAGAAAGTCGAGAGATGTGGATTCTTTCCTGCGGAGAAAAAACCCCCTGTTTTCAGGAAATGCAGTATTCTGAAATCGCACGTTCTCGGCATAGCAATTTCGCTATTTCGCTCTCGTGGGTGGACGGCGCCACTCTCTGTTAACCGCTTCGGAGAGTTTGCAGTTGCTGGCCGAGAAATCGCGGTTCTCCCCGAATGCCGCTGTGTGCCTTCAGCAGCGGTCTCGTCTCTCTCGCATGCCGAGAAAGAGCGACTTCAGCCGGATGCTTTTCTCGGACGAGCGGCTTCTTCTGCGCACATCGCAAAGGAGCGGTTCTTGTCTTCTCCTTGTGTCCATGCATTCTGCACTACGCTTCTCTCTCATTCTTAACCCTTGATTCCTAGGGACATTTCGTTTTTCTCTGTTTTTCCGATGCTACACTTCAGCATTCTGTAACGAACAGAGTGGAAGGGAAAAGCCCCTCTGATAAGGCAGCTAGAAGTTCCAGGAGCGACACACGTTGTGCTTTCAGAGAGGACGTTACAGAAAGTCGAGAGATGTGGATTCTTTCCTGCGGAGAAAAAACCCCCTGTTTTCAGGAAATGCAGTATTCTGAAATCGCACGTTCTCGGCATAGCAATTTCGCTATTTCGCTCTCGTGGGTGGACGGCGCCACTCTATGTTAACCGCTTCGGAGAGTTTGCAGTTGCTGGCCGAGAAATCGCGGTTCTCCCCGAATGCCGCTTTGTGCCTTCAGCAGCGGTCTCGTCTCTCTCGCATGCCGAGAAAGAGCGACTTCAGCCGGATGCTTTTCTCGGACGAGCGGCTTCTTCTGCGCACATCGCAAAGGAGCGGTTCTTGTCTTCTCCTTGTGTCCATGCATTCTGCACTACGCTTCTCTCTCATTCTTAACCCTTGATTCCTAGGGACATTTCGTTTTTCTCTGTTTTTCCGATGCTACACTTCAGCATTCTGTGACGAACAGAGTGGAAGGGAAAAGCCCCTCTAATAAGGCAGCTAGAAGTTCCAGGAGCGACACACGTTGTGCTTTCAGACAGGACGTTACAGAAAGTCGAGAGATGTGGATTCTTTCCTGCGGAGAAAAAACCCCCTGTTTTCAGGAAATGCAGTATTCTGAAATCGCACGTTCTCGGCATAGCAATTTCGCTATTTCGCTCTCGTGGGTGGACGGCGCCACTCTCTGTTAACCGCTTCGGAGAGTTTGCAGTTGCTGGCCGAGAAATCGCGGTTCTCCCCGAATGCCGCTGTGTGCCTTCAGCAGCGGTCTCGTCTCTCTCGCATGCCGAGAAAGAGCGACTTCAGCCGGATGCTTTTCTCGGACGAGCGGCTTCTTCTGCGCACATCGCAAAGGAGCGGTTCTTGTCTTCTCCTTGCGTCCATGCATTCTGCACTACGCTTCTCTCTCATTCTTAACCCTTGATTCCTAGGGACATTTCGTTTTTCTCTGTTTTTCCGATGCTACACTTCAGCATTCTGTAACGAACAGAGTGGAAGGGAAAAGCCCCTCTAATAAGGCAGCTAGAAGTTCCAGGAGCGACACACGTTGTGCTTTCAGACAGGACGTTACAGAAAGTCGAGAGATGTGGATTCTTTCCTGCGGAGAAAAAACCCCCTGTTTTCAGGAAATGCAGTATTCTGAAATCGCACGTTCTCGGCATAGCAATTTCGCTATTTCGCTCTCGTGGGTGGACGGCGCCACTCTCTGTTAACCGCTTCGGAGAGTTTGCAGTTGCTGGCCGAGAAATCGCGGTTCTCCCCGAATGCCGCTGTGTGCCTTCAGCAGCGGTCTCGTCTCTCTCGCATGCCGAGAAAGAGCGACTTCAGCCGGATGCTTTTCTCGGACGAGCGGCTTCTTCTGCGCACATCGCAAAGGAGCGGTTCTTGTCTTCTCCTTGTGTCCATGCATTCTGCACTACGCTTCTCTCTCATTCTTAACCCTTGATTCCTAGGGACATTTCGTTTTTCTCTGTTTTTCCGATGCTACACTTCAGCATTCTGTGACGAACAGAGTGGAAGGGAAAAGCCCCTCTGATAAGGCAGCTAGAAGTTCCAGGAGCGACACACGTTGTGCTTTCAGAGAGGACGTTACAGAAAGTCGAGAGATGTGGATTCTTTCCTGCGGAGAAAAAACCCCCTGTTTTCAGGAAATGCAGTATTCTGAAATCGCACGTTCTCGGCATAGCAATTTCGCTATTTCGCTCTCGTGGGTGGACGGCGCCACTCTCTGTTAACCGCTTCGGAGAGTTTGCAGTTGCTGGCCGAGAAATCGCGGTTCTCCCCGAATGCCGCTGTGTGCCTTCAGCAGCGGTCTCGTCTCTCTCGCATGCCGAGAAAGAGCGACTTCAGCCGGATGCTTTTCTCGGACGAGCGGCTTCTTCTGCGCACATCGCAAAGGAGCGGTTCTTGTCTTCTCCTTGCGTCCATGCATTCTGCACTACGCTTCTCTCTCATTCTTAACCCTTGATTCCTAGGGACATTTCGTTTTTCTCTGTTTTTCCGATGCTACACTTCAGCATTCTGTGACGAACAGAGTGGAAGGGAAAAGCCCCTCTAATAAGGCAGCTAGAAGTTCCAGGAGCGACACACGTTGTGCTTTCAGACAGGACGTTACAGAAAGTCGAGAGATGTGGATTCTTTCCTGCGGAGAAAAAACCCCCTGTTTTCAGGAAATGCAGTATTCTGAAATCGCACGTTCTCGGCATAGCAATTTCGCTATTTCGCTCTCGTGGGTGGACGGCGCCACTCTCTGTTAACCGCTTCGGAGAGTTTGCAGTTGCTGGCCGAGAAATCGCGGTTCTCCCCGAATGCCGCTGTGTGCCTTCAGCAGCGGTCTCGTCTCTCTCGCATGCCGAGAAAGAGCGACTTCAGCCGGATGCTTTTCTCGGACGAGCGGCTTCTTCTGCGCACATCGCAAAGGAGCGGTTCTTGTCTTCTCCTTGTGTCCATGCATTCTGCACTACGCTTCTCTCTCATTCTTAACCCTTGATTCCTAGGGACATTTCGTTTTTCTCTGTTTTTCCGATGCTACACTTCAGCATTCTGTAACGAACAGAGTGGAAGGGAAAAGCCCCTCTGATAAGGCAGCTAGAAGTTCCAGGAGCGACACACGTTGTGCTTTCAGACAGGACGTTACAGAAAGTCGAGAGATGTGGATTCTTTCCTGCGGAGAAAAAACCCCCTGTTTTCAGGAAATGCAGTATTCTGAAATCGCACGTTCTCGGCATAGCAATTTCGCTATTTCGCTCTCGTGGGTGGACGGCGCCACTCTCTGTTAACCGCTTCGGAGAGTTTGCAGTTGCTGGCCGAGAAATCGCGGTTCTCCCCGAATGCCGCTGTGTGCCTTCAGCAGCGGTCTCGTCTCTCTCGCATGCCGAGAAAGAGCGACTTCAGCCGGATGCTTTTCTCGGACGAGCGGCTTCTTCTGCGCACATCGCAAAGGAGCGGTTCTTGTCTTCTCCTTGTGTCCATGCATTCTGCACTACGCTTCTCTCTCATTCTTAACCCTTGATTCCTAGGGACATTTCGTTTTTCTCTGTTTTTCCGATGCTACACTTCAGCATTCTGTGACGAACAGAGTGGAAGGGAAAAGCCCCTCTGATAAGGCAGCTAGAAGTTCCAGGAGCGACACACGTTGTGCTTTCAGAGAGGACGTTACAGAAAGTCGAGAGATGTGGATTCTTTCCTGCGGAGAAAAAACCCCCTGTTTTCAGGAAATGCAGTATTCTGAAATCGCACGTTCTCGGCATAGCAATTTCGCTATTTCGCTCTCGTGGGTGGACGGCGCCACTCTCTGTTAACCGCTTCGGAGAGTTTGCAGTTGCTGGCCGAGAAATCGCGGTTCTCCCCGAATGCCGCTGTGTGCCTTCAGCAGCGGTCTCGTCTCTCTCGCATGCCGAGAAAGAGCGACTTCAGCCGGATGCTTTTCTCGGACGAGCGGCTTCTTCTGCGCACATCGCAAAGGAGCGGTTCTTGTCTTCTCCTTGCGTCCATGCATTCTGCACTACGCTTCTCTCTCATTCTTAACCCTTGATTCCTAGGGACATTTCGTTTTTCTCTGTTTTTCCGATGCTACACTTCAGCATTCTGTGACGAACAGAGTGGAAGGGAAAAGCCCCTCTAATAAGGCAGCTAGAAGTTCCAGGAGCGACACACGTTGTGCTTTCAGACAGGACGTTACAGAAAGTCGAGAGATGTGGATTCTTTCCTGCGGAGAAAAAACCCCCTGTTTTCAGGAAATGCAGTATTCTGAAATCGCACGTTCTCGGCATAGCAATTTCGCTATTTCGCTCTCGTGGGTGGACGGCGCCACTCTCTGTTAACCGCTTCGGAGAGTTTGCAGTTGCTGGCCGAGAAATCGCGGTTCTCCCCGAATGCCGCTGTGTGCCTTCAGCAGCGGTCTCGTCTCTCTCGCATGCCGAGAAAGAGCGACTTCAGCCGGATGCTTTTCTCGGACGAGCGGCTTCTTCTGCGCACATCGCAAAGGAGCGGTTCTTGTCTTCTCCTTGTGTCCATGCATTCTGCACTACGCTTCTCTCTCATTCTTAACCCTTGATTCCTAGGGACATTTCGTTTTTCTCTGTTTTTCCGATGCTACACTTCAGCATTCTGTAACGAACAGAGTGGAAGGGAAAAGCCCCTCTGATAAGGCAGCTAGAAGTTCCAGGAGCGACACACGTTGTGCTTTCAGACAGGACGTTACAGAAAGTCGAGAGATGTGGATTCTTTCCTGCGGAGAAAAAACCCCCTGTTTTCAGGAAATGCAGTATTCTGAAATCGCACGTTCTCGGCATAGCAATTTCGCTATTTCGCTCTCGTGGGTGGACGGCGCCACTCTCTGTTAACCGCTTCGGAGAGTTTGCAGTTGCTGGCCGAGAAATCGCGGTTCTCCCCGAATGCCGCTTTGTGCCTTCAGCAGCGGTCTCGTCTCTCTCGCATGCCGAGAAAGAGCGACTTCAGCCGGATGCTTTTCTCGGACGAGCGGCTTCTTCTGCGCACATCGCAAAGGAGCGGTTCTTGTCTTCTCCTTGTGTCCATGCATTCTGCACTACGCTTCTCTCTCATTCTTAACCCTTGATTCCTAGGGACATTTCGTTTTTCTCTGTTTTTCCGATGCTACACTTCAGCATTCTGTGACGAACAGAGTGGAAGGGAAAAGCCCCTCTAATAAGGCAGCTAGAAGTTCCAGGAGCGACACACGTTGTGCTTTCAGACAGGACGTTACAGAAAGTCGAGAGATGTGGATTCTTTCCTGCGGAGAAAAAACCCCCTGTTTTCAGGAAATGCAGTATTCTGAAATCGCACGTTCTCGGCATAGCAATTTCGCTATTTCGCTCTCGTGGGTGGACGGCGCCACTCTCTGTTAACCGCTTCGGAGAGTTTGCAGTTGCTGGCCGAGAAATCGCGGTTCTCCCCGAATGCCGCTGTGTGCCTTCAGCAGCGGTCTCGTCTCTCTCGCATGCCGAGAAAGAGCGACTTCAGCCGGATGCTTTTCTCGGACGAGCGGCTTCTTCTGCGCACATCGCAAAGGAGCGGTTCTTGCCTTCTCCTTGTGTCCATGCATTCTGCACTACGCTTCTCTCTCATTCTTAACCCTTGATTCCTAGGGACATTTCGTTTTTCTCTGTTTTTCCGATGCTACACTTCAGCATTCTGTGACGAACAGAGTGGAAGGGAAAAGCCCCTCTAATAAGGCAGCTAGAAGTTCCAGGAGCGACACACGTTGTGCTTTCAGACAGGACGTTACAGAAAGTCGAGAGATGTGGATTCTTTCCTGCGGAGAAAAAACCCCCTGTTTTCAGGAAATGCAGTATTCTGAAATCGCACGTTCTCGGCATAGCAATTTCGCTATTTCGCTCTCGTGGGTGGACAGCGCCACTCTCTGTTAACCGCTTCGGAGAGTTTGCAGTTGCTGGCCGAGAAATCGCGGTTCTCCCCGAATGCCGCTGTGTGCCTTCAGCAGCGGTCTCGTCTCTCTCGCATGCCGAGAAAGAGCGACTTCAGCCGGATGCTTTTCTCGGACGAGCGGCTTCTTCTGCGCACATCGCAAAGGAGCGGTTCTTGTCTTCTCCTTGTGTCCATGCATTCTGCACTACGCTTCTCTCTCATTCTTAACCCTTGATTCCTAGGGACATTTCGTTTTTCTCTGTTTTTCCGATGCTACACTTCAGCATTCTGTGACGAACAGAGTGGAAGGGAAAAGCCCCTCTAATAAGGCAGCTAGAAGTTCCAGGAGCGACACACGCCTTCAGCAGCGGTCTCGTCTCTCTCGCATGCCGAGAAAGAGCGACTTCAGCCGGATGCTTTTCTCGGACGAGCGGCTTCTTCTTCAGGCAACGTTTGAATTCTGCATAGTGCCTGTCCACCCACGAGAGCGAAATAGCGAAATTGTAATGCCGAGAACGTGCGATTTCAGAATACTGCATTTCTTGAAAACAGGGGGTTTTTTCTCCGCAGGAAAGAATCCACATCTCTCGACTTTCTGTAACGTCCTATCTGAAAGCACAACGTGTGTCGCTCCTGGAACTTCTAGCTGCCTTATTAGAGGGGCTTTTCCCTTCCACTCTGTTCGTCACAGAATGCTGAAGTGTAGCATCGGAAAAACAGAGAAAAACTAAATGTCCCTAGGAATTAACGGAAAGGCATAAGAATGAGAGAGAAGCGTAGTGCAGAATGCATGGACAAAAGGAGAAGACAAGAACCGCTCCTTTGCGATGTGCGCAGAAGAAGCCGCTCGTCCGAGAAAAGCATCCGACTGAAGTCGCTCTTTCTCGGCATGCGAGAGAGACGAGACCGCTGCTGAAGGCACACAGCGGCATTCGGGGAGAACCGCGATTTAACGGCCAGCAACTGCAAACTCTCCGAAGCAGTTAACAGAGAGTGGCGCTGTCCACCCACGAGAGCGAAATAGCGAAATTGCTATGCCGAGAACGTGCGATTTGAGAATACTGCATTTCCTGAAAACAGGGGGTTTTTTCTCCGCAGGAAAGAATCCACATCTCTCGACTTTCTGTAACGTCCTGTCTGAAAGCACAACGTGTGTCTCTCCTGGAACTTCTAGCTACCTTATTAGAGGGGCTTTTCCCTTCTACTATGTTCGTCACAGAATGCTGAAGTGTAGCATCGGAAAAACAGAGAAAAACGAAATGTCCCTAGGAATCAAGGGTTAAGAATGAGAGAGAAGCGTAGTGCAGAATGCATGGACGCAAGGAGAAGTCAGAACCACTCCTTTGGGATGTGCGCAGAAGAAGCCGCTCGTCCGAGAAAAGCATCCGGCTGAAGTCGCCCTTTCTCGGCATCCGACAAGACCGCTGTTGAAGTCTGAAAGTGGTATTCGGGGAGAAAAGAGATTTAACGGGCAGCAACTGCAAACTCTCCGTAGAGATAATGTCATTGGATTGGAGAAATGTGGTATTTCGGGGAGATAATGTCCTAATTTGGGGAGAAGATGCCGTTCTGTGAGGGGGAAGCATGCATTTCTGAGAGAAAATCTCCTATTTAGGGTGAAAGTGTCATCTTGCTAACGAACTTCATGGAGAAATTATGAGGTATTTTTATGAAACCTGGTATTCCCTTGAAAGAGTATATCTGTGATCAAATGCCATATTTCTGGGAGGGAACATCTGATGTGGGGGGGAGAAGGTGATGTATGTGTGAGAAAGCTGGTGTTTCCGGGAGAAAATGTCAGGTATTGGTGAGGAAACAGATGCTAGAGAGGGAAAAGGGAGAGAAGTGGTTTCTCCCCTTTGGGAGAGAAGTGGTATTTCTGGGAGAAAATGCCCCAAATCGGGGAGTAAGTGTCATCCTGAGGCGTGTCATGGAGTAGATTTGGGAGGAAATGGAGGTGTTTCACGGAGTAGCGGCACTTCTGGGAGAAAATGTCCTCAGTGGGAAAGACAATGTCCTCTTGAGGGAAGAAAACAGGTCTTTCTTACAGCAAATGTCATCCAATTGGGAGAAAATCTCCTCTCTTGGGGAGAAAAGTGGTCTTTCTGAGAGAAGGTGTCCTCTTCTTGGCTGCAAGTGTCCCAGTTGGCATTGTCATGGAGGCTTTTTGGGGAGAAAGCGTGTGGCAGTTGTAAGAGAAGGGGTATTTCTGGGAGCAAATCTCCTCTTTTTGGAAGAGAAGGTGAAATTTCCAAGGGAAAAGTGGCATTTCTGGGAGGAAATGACATAGCTGGGGGAGAAAAGTGGGAACCGGTGGGAAAGAAGATCTTGTACTGGAGAGCAACGGTGGTCTTTTTGGTGTGCCAAGTGGTCTCTTGGGGAGACAACGTGGTAAATAGGGGAGACAATGTCCTCTGGAGGAGTGTCAAGTAGTATTTGGGAGAGCAAACGTCAGGTATTTCTCGGAAACCGGCTGTTTCTGGGAGATAGTAGCAGACTTGGTTGGAAAATGACAGGTGTTTGTGAGAAAGCTGGTATTTTGGGAAAAAAAGGCCGTTTTTTAAAGAATAAGCTGGCATTTCTGGGAGAATATGTCCCATCGTTGGGAGAAAACGGGTGTATGTGGGAGAAAATGTCGTGTATTTGGGAGAAAGCTGGTGTATGTGGGAGAAAAGGCCATTGTGATGGGAGTCAGTGTGATCTTGAGGAGTGGAAAGCAGTATTCTTGAGATGAAACGTGAGGTATTTCTAAGAGTCCTGGTATTTCTGGGAGAAAATGTCTTGTTTTGGAGAGCCAAAGTCCCATTTTGGGGGCAGAAGCTGGTATTTCTGTGACACTGCCATCTTGATGGGGGTAAGTGTGATCTTGAGGAGTGTAAAGCAGCATTTTGGTTAGAAAATGGGAGCTCTTCCTAAGAGCAGTGCTATTTCTGGGAGAAAAGGAGCTCTACTGGGCATAAAAATGGTGTATCTGTGATAAAATGCCACATTTCTGAAAGAAACTGTCCTCTTGCGGAGTGTAATGCTGTATGTTCCGGAGGAAATGGGAAATATTCAGCAGAGTCCTGGTATTTCTGGGAGAAGAGGTCTGATGTGGGGGGGGGGGAAGGTGATGTATCTGTGAGAAAGCTGGTGTTTCTGGGAGAAAATGCCAGGTATTGGTGAGGAAACAGATGCTAGAGAGGGAAAAGGCCATCCCTTTGGGAGAGAAGTGGTATTTCTGGGAGAAAATGCCCCAAATCGGGGAGTAAGTGTCATCCTGAGGCGTGTCATGGAGTAGATTTGGGAGGAAATGGAGGTGTTTCACAGAGTAGCGGCACTTCTGGGAGAAAATGTCCTCAGTGGGAAAGACAATGTCCTCTTGAGGGAAGAAAACAGGTCTTTCTTACAGCAAATGTCATCCAATTGGGAGAAAATCTCCTCTCTTGGGGAGAAAAGTGGTCTTTCTGAGAGAAGGTGTCCTCTTCTTGGCTGCAAGTGTCCCAGTTGGCATTGTCATGGAGGCTTTTTGGGGAGAAAGCGTGTGGCAGTTGTAAGAGAAGGGGTATTTCTGGGAGCAAATCTCCTCTTTTTGGAAGAGAAGGTGAAATTTCCAAGGGAAAAGTGGCATTTCTGGGAGGAAATGACATAGCTGGGGGAGAAAAGTGGGAACCGGTGGGAAAGAAGATCTTGTACTGGAGAGCAACGGTGGTCTTTTTGGTGTGCCAAGTGGTCTCTTGGGGAGACAACGTGGTAAATAGGGGAGACAATGTCCTCTGGAGGAGTGTCAAGTAGTATTTGGGAGAGCAAACGTCAGGTATTTCTCGGAAACCGGCTGTTTCTGGGAGATAGTAGCAGACTTGGTTGGAAAATGACAGGTGTTTGTGAGAAAGCTGGTATTTTGGGAAAAAAAGGCCGTTTTTTAAAGAATAAGCTGGCATTTCTGGGAGAATATGTCCCATCTTTGGGAGAAAACGGGTGTATGTGGGAGAAAATGTCGTGTATTTGGGAGAAAGCTGGTGTATGTGGGAGAAAAGGCCATTGTGATGGGAGTCAGTGTGATCTTGAGGAGTGGAAAGCAGTATTCTTGAGATGAAACGTGAGGTATTTCTAAGAGTCCTGGTATTTCTGGGAGAAAATGTCTTGTTTTGGAGAGCCAAAGTCCCATTTTGGGGGCAGAAGCTGGTATTTCTGTGACACTGCCATCTTGATGGGGGTAAGTGTGATCTTGAGGAGTGTAAAGCAGCATTTTGGTTAGAAAATGGGAGCTCTTCCTAAGAGCAGTGCTATTTCTGGGAGAAAAGGAGCTCTACTGGGCATAAAAATGGTGTATCTGTGATAAAATGCCACATTTCTGAAAGAAACTGTCCTCTTGCGGAGTGTAATGCTGTATGTTCCGGAGGAAATGGGAAATATTCAGCAGAGTCCTGGTATTTCTGGGAGAAGAGGTCTGATGTGGGGGGGGGAAGGTGATGTATCTGTGAGAAAGCTGGTGTTTCTGGGAGAAAATGCCAGGTATTGGTGAGGAAACAGATGCTAGAGAGGGAAAAGGCTGGTATTTTGGGGAAAAAAGGCCGTTTTTTAAAGAATAAGCTGGCATTTCTGGGAGAATATGTCCCATCTTTGGGAGAAAACGGGTGTATGTGGGAGAAAATGTCGTGTATTTGGGAGAAAGCTGGTGTATGTGGGAGAAAAGGCCATTGTGATGGGAGTCAGTGTGATCTTGAGGAGTGGAAAGCAGTATTCTTGAGATGAAACGTGAGGTATTTCTAAGAGTCCTGGTATTTCTGGGAGAAAATGTCTTGTTTTGGAGAGCCAAAGTCCCATTTTGGGGGCAGAAGCTGGTATTTCTGTGACACTGCCATCTTGATGGGGGTAAGTGTGATCTTGAGGAGTGTAAAGCAGCATTTTGGTTAGAAAATGGGAGCTCTTCCTAAGAGCAGTGCTATTTCTGGGAGAAAAGGAGCTCTACTGGGCATAAAAATGGTGTATCTGTGATAAAATGCCACATTTCTGAAAGAAACTGTCCTCTTGCGGAGTGTAATGCTGTATGTTCCGGAGGAAATGGGAAATATTGAGCAGAGTCCTGGTATTTCTGGGAGAAGAGGTCTGATGTGGGGGGGGGGGGAAGGTGATGTATCTGTGAGAAAGCTGGTGTTTCTGGGAGAAAATGCCAGGTATTGGTGAGGAAACAGATGCTAGAGAGGGAAAAGGCCATCCCTTTGGGAGAGAAGTGGTATTTCTGGGAGAAAATGCCCCAAATCGGGGAGTAAGTGTCATCCTGAGGCGTGTCATGGAGTAGATTTGGGAGGAAATGGAGGTGTTTCACAGAGTAGCGGCACTTCTGGGAGAAAATGTCCTCAGTGGGAAAGACAATGTCCTCTTGAGGGAAGAAAACAGGTCTTTCTTACAGCAAATGTCATCCAATTGGGAGAAAATCTCCTCTCTTGGGGAGAAAAGTGGTCTTTCTGAGAGAAGGTGTCCTCTTCTTGGCTGCAAGTGTCCCAGTTGGCATTGTCATGGAGGCTTTTTGGGGAGAAAGCGTGTGGCAGTTGTAAGAGAAGGGGTATTTCTGGGAGCAAATCTCCTCTTTTTGGAAGAGAAGGTGAAATTTCCAAGGGAAAAGTGGCATTTCTGGGAGGAAATGACATAGCTGGGGGAGAAAAGTGGGAACCGGTGGGAAAGAAGATCTTGTACTGGAGAGCAACGGTGGTCTTTTTGGTGTGCCAAGTGGTCTCTTGGGGAGACAACGTGGTAAATAGGGGAGACAATGTCCTCTGGAGGAGTGTCAAGTAGAATTTGGGAGAGCTAACGTCAGGTATTTCTCGAAAACCGGCTGTTTCTGGGAGATAGTAGCAGACTTGGTTGGAAAATGACAGGTTTTTGTGAGAAAGCTGGTATTTTGGGAAAAAAAGGCCGTTTTTTAAAGAATAAGCTGGCATTTCTGGGAGAATATGTCCCATCTTTGGGAGAAAACGGGTGTATGTGGGAGAAAATGTCGTGTATTTGGGAGAAAGCTGGTGTATGTGGGAGAAAAGGCCATTGTGATGGGAGTCAGTGTGATCTTGAGGAGTGGAAAGCAGTATTCTTGAGATGAAACGTGAGGTATTTCTAAGAGTCCTGGTATTTCTGGGAGAAAATGTCTTGTTTTGGAGAGCCAAAGTCCCATTTTGGGGGCAGAAGCTGGTATTTCTGTGACACTGCCATCTTGATGGGGGTAAGTGTGATCTTGAGGAGTGTAAAGCAGCATTTTGGTTAGAAAATGGGAGCTCTTCCTAAGAGCAGTGCTATTTCTGGGAGAAAAGGAGCTCTACTGGGCATAAAAATGGTGTATCTGTGATAAAATGCCACATTTCTGAAAGAAACTGTCCTCTTGCGGAGTGTAATGCTGTATGTTCCGGAGGAAATGGGAAATATTCAGCAGAGTCCTGGTATTTCTGGGAGAAGAGGTCTGATGTGGGGGGGGGAAGGTGATGTATCTGTGAGAAAGCTGGTGTTTCTGGGAGAAAATGCCAGGTATTGGTGAGGAAACAGATGCTAGAGAGGGAAAAGGCTGGTATTTTGGGAAAAAAAGGCCGTTTTTTAAAGAATAAGCTGGCATTTCTGGGAGAATATGTCCCATCTTTGGGAGAAAACGGGTGTATGTGGGAGAAAATGTCGTGTATTTGGGAGAAAGCTGGTGTATGTGGGAGAAAAGGCCATTGTGATGGGAGTCAGTGTGATCTTGAGGAGTGGAAAGCAGTATTCTTGAGATGAAACGTGAGGTATTTCTAAGAGTCCTGGTATTTCTGGGAGAAAATGTCTTGTTTTGGAGAGCCAAAGTCCCATTTTGGGGGCAGAAGCTGGTATTTCTGTGACACTGCCATCTTGATGGGGGTAAGTGTGATCTTGAGGAGTGTAAAGCAGCATTTTGGTTAGAAAATGGGAGCTCTTCCTAAGAGCAGTGCTATTTCTGGGAGAAAAGGAGCTCTACTGGGCATAAAAATGGTGTATCTGTGATAAAATGCCACATTTCTGAAAGAAACTGTCCTCTTGCGGAGTGTAATGCTGTATGTTCCGGAGGAAATGGGAAATATTCAGCAGAGTCCTGGTATTTCTGGGAGAAAATGTCTTGTTTTGGAGAGCCAAAGTCCCATTTTGGGGGCAGAAGCTGGTATTTCTGTGACACTGCCATCTTGATGGGGGTAAGTGTGATCTTGAGGAGTGTAAAGCAGCATTTTGGTTAGAAAATGGGAGCTCTTCCTAAGAGCAGTGCTATTTCTGGGAGAAAAGGAGCTCTACTGGGCATAAAAATGGTGTATCTGTGATAAAATGCCACATTTCTGAAAGAAACTGTCCTCTTGCGGAGTGTAATGCTGTATGTTCCGGAGGAAATGGGAAATATTCAGCAGAGTCCTGGTATTTCTGGGAGAAGAGGTCTGATGTGGGGGGGGGAAGGTGATGTATCTGTGAGAAAGCTGGTGTTTCTGGGAGAAAATGCCAGGTATTGGTGAGGAAACAGATGCTAGAGAGGGAAAAGGCTGGTATTTTGGGAAAAAAAGGCCGTTTTTTAAAGAATAAGCTGGCATTTCTGGGAGAATATGTCCCATCTTTGGGAGAAAACGGGTGTATGTGGGAGAAAATGTCGTGTATTTGGGAGAAAGCTGGTGTATGTGGGAGAAAAGGCCATTGTGATGGGAGTCAGTGTGATCTTGAGGAGTGGAAAGCAGTATTCTTGAGATGAAACGTGAGGTATTTCTAAGAGTCCTGGTATTTCTGGGAGAAAATGTCTTGTTTTGGAGAGCCAAAGTCCCATTTTGGGGGCAGAAGCTGGTATTTCTGTGACACTGCCATCTTGATGGGGGTAAGTGTGATCTTGAGGAGTGTAAAGCAGCATTTTGGTTAGAAAATGGGAGCTCTTCCTAAGAGCAGTGCTATTTCTGGGAGAAAAGGAGCTCTACTGGGCATAAAAATGGTGTATCTGTGATAAAATGCCACATTTCTGAAAGAAACTGTCCTCTTGCGGAGTGTAATGCTGTATGTTCCGGAGGAAATGGGAAATATTCAGCAGAGTCCTGGTATTTCTGGGAGAAAATGTCTTGTTTTGGAGAGCCAAAGTCCCATTTTGGGGGCAGAAGCTGGTATTTCTGTGACACTGCCATCTTGATGGGGGTAAGTGTGATCTTGTGGAGTGTAAAGCAGCATTTTGGTTAGAAAATGGGAGCTCTTCCTAAGAGCAGTGCTATTTCTGGGAGAAAAGGAGCTCTACTGGGCATAAAAATGGTGTATCTGTGATAAAATGCCACATTTCTGAAAGAAACTGTCCTCTTGCGGAGTGTAATGCTGTATGTTCCGGAGGAAATGGGAAATATTCAGCAGAGTCCTGGTATTTCTGGGAGAAGAGGTCTGATGTGGGGGGGGGGAAGGTGATGTATCTGTGAGAAAGCTGGTGTTTCTGGGAGAAAATGCCAGGTATTGGTGAGGAAACAGATGCTAGAGAGGGAAAAGGCCATCCCTTTGGGAGAGAAGTGGTATTTCTGGGAGAAAATGCCCCAAATCGGGGAGTAAGTGTCATCCTGAGGCGTGTCATGGAGTAGATTTGGGAGGAAATGGAGGTGTTTCACAGAGTAGCGGCACTTCTGGGAGAAAATGTCCTCAGTGGGAAAGACAATGTCCTCTTGAGGGAAGAAAACAGGTCTTTCTTACAGCAAATGTCATCCAATTGGGAGAAAATCTCCTCTCTTGGGGAGAAAAGTGGTCTTTCTGAGAGAAGGTGTCCTCTTCTTGGCTGCAAGTGTCCCAGTTGGCATTGTCATGGAGGCTTTTTGGGGAGAAAGCGTGTGGCAGTTGTAAGAGAAGGGGTATTTCTGGGAGCAAATCTCCTCTTTTTGGAAGAGAAGATGAAATTTCCAAGGGAAAAGTGGCATTTCTGGGAGGAAATGACATAGCTGGGGGAGAAAAGTGGGAACCGGTGGGAAAGAAGATCTTGTACTGGAGAGCAACGGTGGTCTTTTTGGTGTGCCAAGTGGTCTCTTGGGGAGACAACGTGGTAAATAGGGGAGACAATGTCCTCTGGAGGAGTGTCAAGTAGTATTTGGGAGAGCAAACGTCAGGTATTTCTCGGAAACCGGCTGTTTCTGGGAGATAGTAGCAGACTTGGTTGGAAAATGACAGGTGTTTGTGAGAAAGCTGGTATTTTGGGAAAAAAAGGCCGTTTTTTAAAGAATAAGCTGGCATTTCTGGGAGAATATGTCCCATCTTTGGGAGAAAACGGGTGTATGTGGGAGAAAATGTCGTGTATTTGGGAGAAAGCTGGTGTATGTGGGAGAAAAGGCCATTGTGATGGGAGTCAGTGTGATCTTGAGGAGTGGAAAGCAGTATTCTTGAGATGAAACGTGAGGTATTTCTAAGAGTCCTGGTATTTCTGGGAGAAAATGTCTTGTTTTGGAGAGCCAAAGTCCCATTTTGGGGGCAGAAGCTGGTATTTCTGTGACACTGCCATCTTGATGGGGGTAAGTGTGATCTTGAGGAGTGAAAAGCAGCATTTTGGTTAGAAAATGGGAGCTCTTCCTAAGAGCAGTGCTATTTCTGGGAGAAAAGGAGATCTACTGGGCATAAAAATGGTGTATCTGTGATAAAATGCCACATTTCTGAAAGAAACTGTCCTCTTGCGGAGTGTAATGCTGTATGTTCCGGAGGAAATGGGAAATATTCAGCAGAGTCCTGGTATTTCTGGGAGAAGAGGTCTGATGTGGGGGGGGGAAGGTGATGTATCTGTGAGAAAGCTGGTGTTTTTGGGAGAAAATGCCAGGTATTGGTGAGGAAACAGATGCTAGAGAGGGAAAAGGCTGGTATTTTGGGGAAAAAAGGCCGTTTTTTAAAGAATAAGCTGGCATTTCTGGGAGAATATGTCCCATCTTTGGGAGAAAACGGGTGTATGTGGGAGAAAATGTCGTGTATTTGGGAGAAAGCTGGTGTATGTGGGAGAAAAGGCCATTGTGATGGGAGTCAGTGTGATCTTGAGGAGTGGAAAGCAGTATTCTTGAGATGAAACGTGAGGTATTTCTAAGAGTCCTGGTATTTCTGGGAGAAAATGTCTTGTTTTGGAGAGCCAAAGTCCCATTTTGGGGGCAGAAGCTGGTATTTCTGTGACACTGCCATCTTGATGGGGGTAAGCGTGATCTTGAGGAGTGTAAAGCAGCATTTTGGTTAGAAAATGGGAGCTCTTCCTAAGAGCAGTGCTATTTCTGGGTGAAAAGGAGCTCTACTGGGCATAAAAATGGTGTATCTGTGATAAAATGCCACATTTCTGAAAGAAGCTGTCCTCTTGCGGAGTGTAATGCTGTATGTTCCGGAGGAAATGGGAAATATTCAGCAGAGTCCTGGTATTTCTGGGAGAAGAGGTCTGATGTGGGGGGGGGAAGGTGATGTATCTGTGAGAAAGCTGGTGTTTCTGGGAGAAAATGCCAGGTATTGGTGAGGAAACAGATGCTAGAGAGGGAAAAGGCCATCCCTTTGGGAGAGAAGTGGTATTTCTGGGAGAAAATGCCCCAAATCGGGGAGTAAGTGTCATCCTGAGGCGTGTCATGGAGTAGATTTGGGAGGAAATGGAGGTGTTTCACAGAGTAGCGGCACTTCTGGGAGAAAATGTCCTCAGTGGGAAAGACAATGTCCTCTTGAGGGAAGAAAACAGGTCTTTCTTACAGCAAATGTCATCCAATTGGGAGAAAATCTCCTCTCTTGGGGAGAAAAGTGGTCTTTCTGAGAGAAGGTGTCCTCTTCTTGGCTGCAAGTGTCCCAGTTGGCATTGTCATGGAGGCTTTTTGGGGAGAAAGCGTGTGGCAGTTGTAAGAGAAGGGGTATTTCTGGGAGCAAATCTCCTCTTTTTGGAAGAGAAGGTGAAATTTCCAAGGGAAAAGTGGCATTTCTGGGAGGAAATGACATAGCTGGGGGAGAAAAGTGGGAACCGGTGGGAAAGAAGATCTTGTACTGGAGAGCAACGGTGGTCTTTTTGGTGTGCCAAGTGGTCTCTTGGGGAGACAACGTGGTAAATAGGGGAGACAATGTCCTCTGGAGGAGTGTCAAGTAGTATTTGGGAGAGCAAACGTCAGGTATTTCTCGGAAACCGGCTGTTTCTGGGAGATAGTAGCAGACTTGGTTGGAAAATGACAGGTGTTTGTGAGAAAGCTGGTATTTTGGGAAAAAAAGGCCGTTTTTTAAAGAATAAGCTGGCATTTCTGGGAGAATATGTCCCATCTTTGGGAGAAAACGGGTGTATGTGGGAGAAAATGTCGTGTATTTGGGAGAAAGCTGGTGTATGTGGGAGAAAAGGCCATTGTGATGGGAGTCAGTGTGATCTTGAGGAGTGGAAAGCAGTATTCTTGAGATGAAACGTGAGGTATTTCTAAGAGTCCTGGTATTTCTGGGAGAAAATGTCTTGTTTTGGAGAGCCAAAGTCCCATTTTGGGGGCAGAAGCTGGTATTTCTGTGACACTGCCATCTTGATGGGGGTAAGTGTGATCTTGAGGAGTGAAAAGCAGCATTTTGGTTAGAAAATGGGAGCTCTTCCTAAGAGCAGTGCTATTTCTGGGAGAAAAGGAGCTCTACTGGGCATAAAAATGGTGTATCTGTGATAAAATGCCACATTTCTGAAAGAAACTGTCCTCTTGCGGAGTGTAATGCTGTATGTTCCGGAGGAAATGGGAAATATTCAGCAGAGTCCTGGTATTTCTGGGAGAAGAGGTCTGATGTGGGGGGGGGAAGGTGATGTATCTGTGAGAAAGCTGGTGTTTCTGGGAGAAAATGCCAGGTATTGGTGAGGAAACAGACGCTAGAGAGGGAAAAGGCTGGTATTTTGGGGAAAAAAGGCCGTTTTTTAAAGAATAAGCTGGCATTTCTGGGAGAATATGTCCCATCGTTGGGAGAAAACGGGTGTATGTGGGAGAAAATGTCGTGTATTTGGGAGAAAGCTGGTGTATGTGGGAGAAAAGGCCATTGTGATGGGAGTCAGTGTGATCTTGAGGAGTGGAAAGCAGTATTCTTGAGATGAAACGTGAGGTATTTCTAAGAGTCCTGGTATTTCTGGGAGAAAATGTCTTGTTTTGGAGAGCCAAAGTCCCATTTTGGGGGCAGAAGCTGGTATTTCTGTGACACTGCCATCTTGATGGGGGTAAGTGTGATCTTGAGGAGTGTAAAGCAGCATTTTGGTTAGAAAATGGGAGCTCTTCCTAAGAGCAGTGCTATTTCTGGGAGAAAAGGAGCTCTACTGGGCATAAAAATGGTGTATCTGTGATAAAATGCCACATTTCTGAAAGAAACTGTCCTCTTGCGGAGTGTAATGCTGTATGTTCCGGAGGAAATGGGAAATATTCAGCAGAGTCCTGGTATTTCTGGGAGAAGAGGTCTGATGTGGGGGGGGGAAGGTGATGTATCTGTGAGAAAGCTGGTGTTTCTGGGAGAAAATGCCAGGTATTGGTGAGGAAACAGACGCTAGAGAGGGAAAAGGCTGGTATTTTGGGGAAAAAAGGCCGTTTTTTAAAGAATAAGCTGGCATTTCTGGGAGAATATGTCCCATCGTTGGGAGAAAACGGGTGTATGTGGGAGAAAATGTCGTGTATTTGGGAGAAAGCTGGTGTATGTGGGAGAAAAGGCCATTGTGATGGGAGTCAGTGTGATCTTGAGGAGTGGAAAGCAGTATTCTTGAGATGAAACGTGAGGTATTTCTAAGAGTCCTGGTATTTCTGGGAGAAAATGTCTTGTTTTGGAGAGCCAAAGTCCCATTTTGGGGGCAGAAGCTGGTATTTCTGTGACACTGCCATCTTGATGGGGGTAAGTGTGATCTTGAGGAGTGTAAAGCAGCATTTTGGTTAGAAAATGGGAGCTCTTCCTAAGAGCAGTGCTATTTCTGGGAGAAAAGGAGCTCTACTGGGCATAAAAATGGTGTATCTGTGATAAAATGCCACATTTCTGAAAGAAACTGTCCTCTTGCGGAGTGTAATGCTGTATGTTCCGGAGGAAATGGGAAATATTCAGCAGAGTCCTGGTATTTCTGGGAGAAGAGGTCTGATGTGGGGGGGGGAAGGTGATGTATCTGTGAGAAAGCTGGTGTTTCTGGGAGAAAATGCCAGGTATTGGTGAGGAAACAGACGCTAGAGAGGGAAAAGGCTGGTATTTTGGGGAAAAAAGGCCGTTTTTTAAAGAATAAGCTGGCATTTCTGGGAGAATATGTCCCATCGTTGGGAGAAAACGGGTGTATGTGGGAGAAAATGTCGTGTATTTGGGAGAAAGCTGGTGTATGTGGGAGAAAAGGCCATTGTGATGGGAGTCAGTGTGATCTTGAGGAGTGGAAAGCAGTATTCTTGAGATGAAACGTGAGGTATTTCTAAGAGTCCTGGTATTTCTGGGAGAAAATGTCTTGTTTTGGAGAGCCAAAGTCCCATTTTGGGGGCAGAAGCTGGTATTTCTGTGACACTGCCATCTTGATGGGGGTAAGTGTGATCTTGAGGAGTGTAAAGCAGCATTTTGGTTAGAAAATGGGAGCTCTTCCTAAGAGCAGTGCTATTTCTGGGAGAAAAGGAGCTCTACTGGGCATAAAAATGGTGTATCTGTGATAAAATGCCACATTTCTGAAAGAAACTGTCCTCTTGCGGAGTGTAATGCTGTATGTTCCGGAGGAAATGGGAAATATTCAGCAGAGTCCTGGTATTTCTGGGAGAAGAGGTCTGATGTGGGGGGGGGAAGGTGATGTATCTGTGAGAAAGCTGGTGTTTCTGGGAGAAAATGCCAGGTATTGGTGAGGAAACAGACGCTAGAGAGGGAAAAGGCTGGTATTTTGGGGAAAAAAGGCCGTTTTTTAAAGAATAAGCTGGCATTTCTGGGAGAATATGTCCCATCTTTGGGAGAAAACGGGTGTATGTGGGAGAAAATGTCGTGTATTTGGGAGAAAGCTGGTGTATGTGGGAGAAAAGGCCATTGTGATGGGAGTCAGTGTGATCTTGAGGAGTGGAAAGCAGTATTCTTGAGATGAAACGTGAGGTATTTCTAAGAGTCCTGGTATTTCTGGGAGAAAATGTCTTGTTTTGGAGAGCCAAAGTCCCATTTTGGGGGCAGAAGCTGGTATTTCTGTGACACTGCCATCTTGATGGGGGTAAGTGTGATCTTGAGGAGTGTAAAGCAGCATTTTGGTTAGAAAATGGGAGCTCTTCCTAAGAGCAGTGCTATTTCTGGGAGAAAAGGAGCTCTACTGGGCATAAAAATGGTGTATCTGTGATAAAATGCCACATTTCTGAAAGAAGCTGTCCTCTTGCGGAGTGTAATGCTGTATGTTCCGGAGGAAATGGGAAATATTCAGCAGAGTCCTGGTATTTCTGGGAGAAGAGGTCTGATGTGGGGGGGGGAAGGTGATGTATCTGTGAGAAAGCTGGTGTTTCTGGGAGAAAATGCCAGGTATTGGTGAGGAAACAGACGCTAGAGAGGGAAAAGGCTGGTATTTTGGGGAAAAAAGGCCGTTTTTTAAAGTATAAGCTGGCATTTCTGGGAGAATATGTCCCATCTTTGGGAGAAAACGGGTGTATGTGGGAGAAAATGTCGTGTATTTGGGAGAAAGCTGGTGTATGTGGGAGAAAAGGCCATTGTGATGGGAGTCAGTGTGATCTTGAGGAGTGGAAAGCAGTATTCTTGAGATGAAACGTGAGGTATTTCTAAGAGTCCTGGTATTTCTGGGAGAAAATGTCTTGTTTTGGAGAGCCAAAGTCCCATTTTGGGGGCAGAAGCTGGTATTTCTCTGACACTGCCATCTTGATGGGGGTAAGTGTGATCTTGAGGAGTGTAAAGCAGCATTTTGGTTAGAAAATGGGAGCTCTTCCTAAGAGCAGTGCTATTTCTGGGAGAAAAGGAGCTCTACTGGGCATAAAAATGGTGTATCTGTGATAAAATGCCACATTTCTGAAAGAAACTGTCCTCTTGCGGAGTGTAATGCTGTATGTTCCGGAGGAAATGGGAAATATTCAGCAGAGTCCTGGTATTTCTGGGAGAAGAGGTCTGATGTGGGGGGGGGAAGGTGATGTATCTGTGAGAAAGCTGGTGTTTCTGGGAGAAAATGCCAGGTATTGGTGAGGAAACAGATGCTAGAGAGGGAAAAGGCTGGTATTTTGGGGAAAAAAGGCCGTTTGTTAAAGAATAAGCTGGCATTTCTGGGAGAATATGTCCCATCTTTGGGAGAAAACGGGTGTATGTGGGAGAAAATGTCGTGTATTTGGGAGAAAGCTGGTGTATGTGGGAGAAAAGGCCATTGTGATGGGAGTCAGTGTGATCTTGAGGAGTGGAAAGCAGTATTCTTGAGATGAAACGTGAGGTATTTCTAAGAGTCCTGGTATTTCTGGGAGAAAATGTCTTGTTTTGGAGAGCCAAAGTCCCATTTTGGGGGCAGAAGCTGGTATTTCTGTGACACTGCCATCTTGATGGGGGTAAGTGTGATCTTGAGGAGTGTAAAGCAGCATTTTGGTTAGAAAATGGGAGCTCTTCCTAAGAGCAGTGCTATTTCTGGGAGAAAAGGAGCTCTACTGGGCATAAAAATGGTGTATCTGTGATAAAATGCCACATTTCTGAAAGAAGCTGTCCTCTTGCGGAGTGTAATGCTGTATGTTCCGGAGGAAATGGGAAATATTCAGCAGAGTCCTGGTATTTCTGGGAGAAGAGGTCTGATGTGGGGGGGGAAGGTGATGTATCTGTGAGAAAGCTGGTGTTTCTGGGAGAAAATGCCAGGTATTGGTGAGGAAACAGATGCTAGAGAGGGAAAAGGCTGGTATTTTGGGGAAAAAAGGCCGTTTTTTAAAGAATAAGCTGGCATTTCTGGGAGAATATGTCCCATCTTTGGGAGAAAACGGGTGTATGTGGGAGAAAATGTCGTGTATTTGGGAGAAAGCTGGTGTATGTGGGAGAAAAGGCCATTGTGATGGGAGTCAGTGTGATCTTGAGGAGTGGAAAGCAGTATTCTTGAGATGAAACGTGAGGTATTTCTAAGAGTCCTGGTATTTCTGGGAGAAAATGTCTTGTTTTGGAGAGCCAAAGTCCCATTTTGGGGGCAGAAGCTGGTATTTCTGTGACACTGCCATCTTGATGGGGGTAAGTGTGATCTTGAGGAGTGTAAAGCAGCATTTTGGTTAGAAAATGGGAGCTCTTCCTAAGAGCAGTGCTATTTCTGGGAGAAAAGGAGCTCTACTGGGCATAAAAATGGTGTATCTGTGATAAAATGCCACATTTCTGAAAGAAACTGTCCTCTTGCGGAGTGTAATGCTGTATGTTCCGGAGGAAATGGGAAATATTCAGCAGAGTCCTGGTATTTCTGGGAGAAGAGGTCTGATGTGGGGGGGGGAAGGTGATGTATCTGTGAGAAAGCTGGTGTTTCTGGGAGAAAATGCCAGGTATTGGTGAGGAAACAGACGCTAGAGAGGGAAAAGGCTGGTATTTTGGGGAAAAAAGGCCGTTTTTTAAAGAATAAGCTGGCATTTCTGGGAGAATATGTCCCATCTTTGGGAGAAAACGGGTGTATGTGGGAGAAAATGTCGTGTATTTGGGAGAAAGCTGGTGTATGTGGGAGAAAAGGCCATTGTGATGGGAGTCAGTGTGATCTTGAGGAGTGGAAAGCAGTATTCTTGAGATGAAACGTGAGGTATTTCTAAGAGTCCTGGTATTTCTGGGAGAAAATGTCTTGTTTTGGAGAGCCAAAGTCCCATTTTGGGGGCAGAAGCTGGTATTTCTGTGACACTGCCATCTTGATGGGGGTAAGTGTGATCTTGAGGAGTGAAAAGCAGCATTTTGGTTAGAAAATGGGAGCTCTTCCTAAGAGCAGTGCTATTTCTGGGAGAAAAGGAGCTCTACTGGGCATAAAAATGGTGTATCTGTGATAAAATGCCACATTTCTGAAAGAAGCTGTCCTCTTGCGGAGTGTAATGCTGTATGTTCCGGAGGAAATGGGAAATATTCAGCAGAGTCCTGGTATTTCTGGGAGAAGAGGTCTGATGTGGGGGGGGGAAGGTGATGTATCTGTGAGAAAGCTGGTGTTTCTGGGAGAAAATGCCAGGTATTGGTGAGGAAACAGACGCTAGAGAGGGAAAAGGCTGGTATTTTGGGGAAAAAAGGCCGTTTTTTAAAGAATAAGCTGGCATTTCTGGGAGAATATGTCCCATCTTTGGGAGAAAACGGGTGTATGTGGGAGAAAATGTCGTGTATTTGGGAGAAAGCTGGTGTATGTGGGAGAAAAGGCCATTGTGATGGGAGTCAGTGTGATCTTGAGGAGTGGAAAGCAGTATTCTTGAGATGAAACGTGAGGTATTTCTAAGAGTCCTGGTATTTCTGGGAGAAAATGTCTTGTTTTGGAGAGCCAAAGTCCCATTTTGGGGGCAGAAGCTGGTATTTCTGTGACACTGCCATCTTGATGGGGGTAAGTGTGATCTTGAGGAGTGTAAAGCAGCATTTTGGTTAGAAAATGGGAGCTCTTCCTAAGAGCAGTGCTATTTCTGGGAGAAAAGGAGCTCTACTGGGCATAAAAATGGTGTATCTGTGATAAAATGCCACATTTCTGAAAGAAACTGTCCTCTTGCGGAGTGTAATGCTGTATGTTCCGGAGGAAATGGGAAATATTCAGCAGAGTCCTGGTATTTCTGGGAGAAGAGGTCTGATGTGGGGGGGGAAGGTGATGTATCTGTGAGAAAGCTGGTGTTTCTGGGAGAAAATGCCAGGTATTGGTGAGGAAACAGATGCTAGAGAGGGAAAAGGCTGGTATTTTGGGGAAAAAAGGCCGTTTGTTAAAGAATAAGCTGGCATTTCTGGGAGAATATGTCCCATCTTTGGGAGAAAACGGGTGTATGTGGGAGAAAATGTCGTGTATTTGGGAGAAAGCTGGTGTATGTGGGAGAAAAGGCCATTGTGATGGGAGTCAGTGTGATCTTGAGGAGTGGAAAACAGTATTCTTGAGATGAAACGTGAGGTATTTCTAAGAGTCCTGGTATTTCTGGGAGAAAATGTCTTGTTTTGGAGAGCCAAAGTCCCATTTTGGGGGCAGAAGCTGGTATTTCTGTGACACTGCCATCTTGATGGGGGTAAGTGTGATCTTGAGGAGTGTAAAGCAGCATTTTGGTTAGAAAATGGGAGCTCTTCCTAAGAGCAGTGCTATTTCTGGGAGAAAAGGAGCTCTACTGGGCATAAAAATGGTGTATCTGTGATAAAATGCCACATTTCTGAAAGAAACTGTCCTCTTGCGGAGTGTAATGCTGTATGTTCCGGAGGAAATGGGAAATATTCAGCAGAGTCCTGGTATTTCTGGGAGAAGAGGTCTGATGTGGGGGGGGGAAGGTGATGTATCTGTGAGAAAGCTGGTGTTTCTGGGAGAAAATGCCAGGTATTGGTGAGGAAACAGACGCTAGAGAGGGAAAAGGCTGGTATTTTGGGGAAAAAAGGCCGTTTTTTAAAGAATAAGCTGGCATTTCTGGGAGAATATGTCCCATCTTTGGGAGAAAACGGGTGTATGTGGGAGAAAATGTCGTGTATTTGGGAGAAAGCTGGTGTATGTGGGAGAAAAGGCCATTGTGATGGGAGTCAGTGTGATCTTGAGGAGTGGAAAGCAGTATTCTTGAGATGAAACGTGAGGTATTTCTAAGAGTCCTGGTATTTCTGGGAGAAAATGTCTTGTTTTGGAGAGCCAAAGTCCCATTTTGGGGGCAGAAGCTGGTATTTCTGTGACACTGCCATCTTGATGGGGGTAAGTGTGATCTTGAGGAGTGTAAAGCAGCATTTTGGTTAGAAAATGGGAGCTCTTCCTAAGAGCAGTGCTATTTCTGGGAGAAAAGGAGCTCTACTGGGCATAAAAATGGTGTATCTGTGATAAAATGCCACATTTCTGAAAGAAACTGTCCTCTTGCGGAGTGTAATGCTGTATGTTCCGGAGGAAATGGGAAATATTCAGCAGAGTCCTGGTATTTCTGGGAGAAGAGGTCTGATGTGGGGGGGGGAAGGTGATGTATCTGTGAGAAAGCTGGTGTTTCTGGGAGAAAATGCCAGGTATTGGTGAGGAAACAGATGCTAGAGAGGGAAAAGGCTGGTATTTTGGGGAAAAAAGGCCGTTTTTTAAAGAATAAGCTGGCATTTCTGGGAGAATATGTCCCATCTTTGGGAGAAAACGGGTGTATGTGGGAGAAAATGTCGTGTATTTGGGAGAAAGCTGGTGTATGTGGGAGAAAAGGCCATTGTGATGGGAGTCAGTGTGATCTTGAGGAGTGGAAAGCAGTATTCTTGAGATGAAACGTGAGGTATTTCTAAGAGTCCTGGTATTTCTGGGAGAAAATGTCTTGTTTTGGAGAGCCAAAGTCCCATTTTGGGGGCAGAAGCTGGTATTTCTGTGACACTGCCATCTTGATGGGGGTAAGTGTGATCTTGAGGAGTGTAAAGCAGCATTTTGGTTAGAAAATGGGAGCTCTTCCTAAGAGCAGTGCTATTTCTGGGAGAAAAGGAGCTCTACTGGGCATAAAAATGGTGTATCTGTGATAAAATGCCACATTTCTGAAAGAAACTGTCCTCTTGCGGAGTGTAATGCTGTATGTTCCGGAGGAAATGGGAAATATTCAGCAGAGTCCTGGTATTTCTGGGAGAAGAGGTCTGATGTGGGGGGGGGAAGGTGATGTATCTGTGAGAAAGCTGGTGTTTCTGGGAGAAAATGCCAGGTATTGGTGAGGAAACAGATGCTAGAGAGGGAAAAGGCTGGTATTTTGGGGAAAAAAGGCCGTTTTTTAAAGAATAAGCTGGCATTTCTGGGAGAATATGTCCCATCTTTGGGAGAAAACGGGTGTATGTGGGAGAAAATGTCGTGTATTTGGGAGAAAGCTGGTGTATGTGGGAGAAAAGGCCATTGTGATGGGAGTCAGTGTGATCTTGAGGAGTGGAAAGCAGTATTCTTGAGATGAAACGTGAGGTATTTCTAAGAGTCCTGGTATTTCTGGGAGAAAATGTCTTGTTTTGGAGAGCCAAAGTCCCATTTTGGGGGCAGAAGCTGGTATTTCTGTGACACTGCCATCTTGATGGGGGTAAGTGTGATCTTGAGGAGTGTAAAGCAGCATTTTGGTTAGAAAATGGGAGCTCTTCCTAAGAGCAGTGCTATTTCTGGGAGAAAAGGAGCTCTACTGGGCATAAAAATGGTGTATCTGTGATAAAATGCCACATTTCTGAAAGAAACTGTCCTCTTGCGGAGTGTAATGCTGTATGTTCCGGAGGAAATGGGAAATATTCAGCAGAGTCCTGGTATTTCTGGGAGAAGAGGTCTGATGTGGGGGGGGGAAGGTGATGTATCTGTGAGAAAGCTGGTGTTTCTGGGAGAAAATGCCAGGTATTGGTGAGGAAACAGATGCTAGAGAGGGAAAAGGCTGGTATTTTGGGGAAAAAAGGCCGTTTGTTAAAGAATAAGCTGGCATTTCTGGGAGAATATGTCCCATCTTTGGGAGAAAACGGGTGTATGTGGGAGAAAATGTCGTGTATTTGGGAGAAAGCTGGTGTATGTGGGAGAAAAGGCCATTGTGATGGGAGTCAGTGTGATCTTGAGGAGTGGAAAGCAGTATTCTTGAGATGAAACGTGAGGTATTTCTAAGAGTCCTGGTATTTCTGGGAGAAAATGTCTTGTTTTGGAGAGCCAAAGTCCCATTTTGGGGGCAGAAGCTGGTATTTCTCTGACACTGCCATCTTGATGGGGGTAAGTGTGATCTTGAGGAGTGTAAAGCAGCATTTTGGTTAGAAAATGGGAGCTCTTCCTAAGAGCAGTGCTATTTCTGGGAGAAAAGGAGCTCTACTGGGCATAAAAATGGTGTATCTGTGATAAAATGCCACATTTCTGAAAGAAGCTGTCCTCTTGCGGAGTGTAATGCTGTATGTTCCGGAGGAAATGGGAAATATTCAGCAGAGTCCTGGTATTTCTGGGAGAAGAGGTCTGATGTGGGGGGGGGAAGGTGATGTATCTGTGAGAAAGCTGGTGTTTCTGGGAGAAAATGCCAGGTATTGGTGAGGAAACAGACGCTAGAGAGGGAAAAGGCTGGTATTTTGGGGAAAAAAGGCCGTTTTTTAAAGAATAAGCTGGCATTTCTGGGAGAATATGTCCCATCTTTGGGAGAAAACGGGTGTATGTGGGAGAAAATGTCGTGTATTTGGGAGAAAGCTGGTGTATGTGGGAGAAAAGGCCATTGTGATGGGAGTCAGTGTGATCTTGAGGAGTGGAAAGCAGTATTCTTGAGATGAAACGTGAGGTATTTCTAAGAGTCCTGGTATTTCTGGGAGAAAATGTCTTGTTTTGGAGAGCCAAAGTCCCATTTTGGGGGCAGAAGCTGGTATTTCTGTGACACTGCCATCTTGATGGGGGTAAGTGTGATCTTGAGGAGTGTAAAGCAGCATTTTGGTTAGAAAATGGGAGCTCTTCCTAAGAGCAGTGCTATTTCTGGGAGAAAAGGAGCTCTACTGGGCATAAAAATGGTGTATCTGTGATAAAATGCCACATTTCTGAAAGAAACTGTCCTCTTGCGGAGTGTAATGCTGTATGTTCCGGAGGAAATGGGAAATATTCAGCAGAGTCCTGGTATTTCTGGGAGAAGAGGTCTGATGTGGGGGGGGGAAGGTGATGTATCTGTGAGAAAGCTGGTGTTTCTGGGAGAAAATGCCAGGTATTGGTGAGGAAACAGATGCTAGAGAGGGAAAAGGCTGGTATTTTGGGGAAAAAAGGCCGTTTTTTAAAGAATAAGCTGGCATTTCTGGGAGAATATGTCCCATCGTTGGGAGAAAACGGGTGTATGTGGGAGAAAATGTCGTGTATTTGGGAGAAAGCTGGTGTATGTGGGAGAAAAGGCCATTGTGATGGGAGTCAGTGTGATCTTGAGGAGTGGAAAGCAGTATTCTTGAGATGAAACGTGAGGTATTTCTAAGAGTCCTGGTATTTCTGGGAGAAAATGTCTTGTTTTGGAGAGCCAAAGTCCCATTTTGGGGGCAGAAGCTGGTATTTCTGTGACACTGCCATCTTGATGGGGGTAAGTGTGATCTTGAGGAGTGTAAAGCAGCATTTTGGTTAGAAAATGGGAGCTCTTCCTAAGAGCAGTGCTATTTCTGGGAGAAAAGGAGCTCTACTGGGCATAAAAATGGTGTATCTGTGATAAAATGCCACATTTCTGAAAGAAACTGTCCTCTTGCGGAGTGTAATGCTGTATGTTCCGGAGGAAATGGGAAATATTCAGCAGAGTCCTGGTATTTCTGGGAGAAGAGGTCTGATGTGGGGGGGGGAAGGTGATGTATCTGTGAGAAAGCTGGTGTTTCTGGGAGAAAATGCCAGGTATTGGTGAGGAAACAGACGCTAGAGAGGGAAAAGGCTGGTATTTTGGGGAAAAAAGGCCGTTTTTTAAAGAATAAGCTGGCATTTCTGGGAGAATATGTCCCATCGTTGGGAGAAAACGGGTGTATGTGGGAGAAAATGTCGTGTATTTGGGAGAAAGCTGGTGTATGTGGGAGAAAAGGCCATTGTGATGGGAGTCAGTGTGATCTTGAGGAGTGGAAAGCAGTATTCTTGAGATGAAACGTGAGGTATTTCTAAGAGTCCTGGTATTTCTGGGAGAAAATGTCTTGTTTTGGAGAGCCAAAGTCCCATTTTGGGGGCAGAAGCTGGTATTTCTGTGACACTGCCATCTTGATGGGGGTAAGTGTGATCTTGAGGAGTGTAAAGCAGCATTTTGGTTAGAAAATGGGAGCTCTTCCTAAGAGCAGTGCTATTTCTGGGAGAAAAGGAGCTCTACTGGGCATAAAAATGGTGTATCTGTGATAAAATGCCACATTTCTGAAAGAAACTGTCCTCTTGCGGAGTGTAATGCTGTATGTTCCGGAGGAAATGGGAAATATTCAGCAGAGTCCTGGTATTTCTGGGAGAAGAGGTCTGATGTGGGGGGGGAAGGTGATGTATCTGTGAGAAAGCTGGTGTTTCTGGGAGAAAATGCCAGGTATTGGTGAGGAAACAGACGCTAGAGAGGGAAAAGGCTGGTATTTTGGGGAAAAAAGGCCGTTTTTTAAAGAATAAGCTGGCATTTCTGGGAGAATATGTCCCATCGTTGGGAGAAAACGGGTGTATGTGGGAGAAAATGTCGTGTATTTGGGAGAAAGCTGGTGTATGTGGGAGAAAAGGCCATTGTGATGGGAGTCAGTGTGATCTTGAGGAGTGGAAAGCAGTATTCTTGAGATGAAACGTGAGGTATTTCTAAGAGTCCTGGTATTTCTGGGAGAAAATGTCTTGTTTTGGAGAGCCAAAGTCCCATTTTGGGGGCAGAAGCTGGTATTTCTGTGACACTGCCATCTTGATGGGGGTAAGTGTGATCTTGAGGAGTGTAAAGCAGCATTTTGGTTAGAAAATGGGAGCTCTTCCTAAGAGCAGTGCTATTTCTGGGAGAAAAGGAGCTCTACTGGGCATAAAAATGGTGTATCTGTGATAAAATGCCACATTTCTGAAAGAAGCTGTCCTCTTGCGGAGTGTAATGCTGTATGTTCCGGAGGAAATGGGAAATATTCAGCAGAGTCCTGGTATTTCTGGGAGAAGAGGTCTGATGTGGGGGGGGGAAGGTGATGTATCTGTGAGAAAGCTGGTGTTTCTGGGAGAAAATGCCAGGTATTGGTGAGGAAACAGACGCTAGAGAGGGAAAAGGCTGGTATTTTGGGGAAAAAAGGCCGTTTTTTAAAGAATAAGCTGGCATTTCTGGGAGAATATGTCCCATCTTTGGGAGAAAACGGGTGTATGTGGGAGAAAATGTCGTGTATTTGGGAGAAAGCTGGTGTATGTGGGAGAAAAGGCCATTGTGATGGGAGTCAGTGTGATCTTGAGGAGTGGAAAGCAGTATTCTTGAGATGAAACGTGAGGTATTTCTAAGAGTCCTGGTATTTCTGGGAGAAAATGTCTTGTTTTGGAGAGCCAAAGTCCCATTTTGGGGGCAGAAGCTGGTATTTCTGTGACACTGCCATCTTGATGGGGGTAAGTGTGATCTTGAGGAGTGTAAAGCAGCATTTTGGTTAGAAAATGGGAGCTCTTCCTAAGAGCAGTGCTATTTCTGGGAGAAAAGGAGCTCTACTGGGCATAAAAATGGTGTATCTGTGATAAAATGCCACATTTCTGAAAGAAGCTGTCCTCTTGCGGAGTGTAATGCTGTATGTTCCGGAGGAAATGGGAAATATTCAGCAGAGTCCTGGTATTTCTGGGAGAAGAGGTCTGATGTGGGGGGGGGAAGGTGATGTATCTGTGAGAAAGCTGGTGTTTCTGGGAGAAAATGCCAGGTATTGGTGAGGAAACAGACGCTAGAGAGGGAAAAGGCTGGTATTTTGGGGAAAAAAGGCCGTTTTTTAAAGAATAAGCTGGCATTTCTGGGAGAATATGTCCCATCGTTGGGAGAAAACGGGTGTATGTGGGAGAAAATGTCGTGTATTTGGGAGAAAGCTGGTGTATGTGGGAGAAAAGGCCATTGTGATGGGAGTCAGTGTGATCTTGAGGAGTGGAAAGCAGTATTCTTGAGATGAAACGTGAGGTATTTCTAAGAGTCCTGGTATTTCTGGGAGAAAATGTCTTGTTTTGGAGAGCCAAAGTCCCATTTTGGGGGCAGAAGCTGGTATTTCTGTGACACTGCCATCTTGATGGGGGTAAGTGTGATCTTGAGGAGTGTAAAGCAGCATTTTGGTTAGAAAATGGGAGCTCTTCCTAAGAGCAGTGCTATTTCTGGGAGAAAAGGAGCTCTACTGGGCATAAAAATGGTGTATCTGTGATAAAATGCCACATTTCTGAAAGAAGCTGTCCTCTTGCGGAGTGTAATGCTGTATGTTCCGGAGGAAATGGGAAATATTCAGCAGAGTCCTGGTATTTCTGGGAGAAGAGGTCTGATGTGGGGGGGGGAAGGTGATGTATCTGTGAGAAAGCTGGTGTTTCTGGGAGAAAATGCCAGGTATTGGTGAGGAAACAGACGCTAGAGAGGGAAAAGGCTGGTATTTTGGGGAAAAAAGGCCGTTTTTTAAAGAATAAGCTGGCATTTCTGGGAGAATATGTCCCATCGTTGGGAGAAAACGGGTGTATGTGGGAGAAAATGTCGTGTATTTGGGAGAAAGCTGGTGTATGTGGGAGAAAAGGCCATTGTGATGGGAGTCAGTGTGATCTTGAGGAGTGGAAAGCAGTATTCTTGAGATGAAACGTGAGGTATTTCTAAGAGTCCTGGTATTTCTGGGAGAAAATGTCTTGTTTTGGAGAGCCAAAGTCCCATTTTGGGGGCAGAAGCTGGTATTTCTGTGACACTGCCATCTTGATGGGGGTAAGTGTGATCTTGAGGAGTGTAAAGCAGCATTTTGGTTAGAAAATGGGAGCTCTTCCTAAGAGCAGTGCTATTTCTGGGAGAAAAGGAGCTCTACTGGGCATAAAAATGGTGTATCTGTGATAAAATGCCACATTTCTGAAAGAAGCTGTCCTCTTGCGGAGTGTAATGCTGTATGTTCCGGAGGAAATGGGAAATATTCAGCAGAGTCCTGGTATTTCTGGGAGAAGAGGTCTGATGTGGGGGGGGGAAGGTGATGTATCTGTGAGAAAGCTGGTGTTTCTGGGAGAAAATGCCAGGTATTGGTGAGGAAACAGACGCTAGAGAGGGAAAAGGCTGGTATTTTGGGGAAAAAAGGCCGTTTTTTAAAGAATAAGCTGGCATTTCTGGGAGAATATGTCCCATCTTTGGGAGAAAACGGGTGTATGTGGGAGAAAATGTCGTGTATTTGGGAGAAAGCTGGTGTATGTGGGAGAAAAGGCCATTGTGATGGGAGTCAGTGTGATCTTGAGGAGTGGAAAGCAGTATTCTTGAGATGAAACGTGAGGTATTTCTAAGAGTCCTGGTATTTCTGGGAGAAAATGTCTTGTTTTGGAGAGCCAAAGTCCCATTTTGGGGGCAGAAGCTGGTATTTCTGTGACACTGCCATCTTGATGGGGGTAAGTGTGATCTTGAGGAGTGTAAAGCAGCATTTTGGTTAGAAAATGGGAGCTCTTCCTAAGAGCAGTGCTATTTCTGGGAGAAAAGGAGCTCTACTGGGCATAAAAATGGTGTATCTGTGATAAAATGCCACATTTCTGAAAGAAGCTGTCCTCTTGCGGAGTGTAATGCTGTATGTTCCGGAGGAAATGGGAAATATTCAGCAGAGTCCTGGTATTTCTGGGAGAAGAGGTCTGATGTGGGGGGGGGAAGGTGATGTATCTGTGAGAAAGCTGGTGTTTCTGGGAGAAAATGCCAGGTATTGGTGAGGAAACAGACGCTAGAGAGGGAAAAGGCTGGTATTTTGGGGAAAAAAGGCCGTTTTTTAAAGAATAAGCTGGCATTTCTGGGAGAATATGTCCCATCGTTGGGAGAAAACGGGTGTATGTGGGAGAAAATGTCGTGTATTTGGGAGAAAGCTGGTGTATGTGGGAGAAAAGGCCATTGTGATGGGAGTCAGTGTGATCTTGAGGAGTGGAAAGCAGTATTCTTGAGATGAAACGTGAGGTATTTCTAAGAGTCCTGGTATTTCTGGGAGAAAATGTCTTGTTTTGGAGAGCCAAAGTCCCATTTTGGGGGCAGAAGCTGGTATTTCTGTGACACTGCCATCTTGATGGGGGTAAGTGTGATCTTGAGGAGTGTAAAGCAGCATTTTGGTTAGAAAATGGGAGCTCTTCCTAAGAGCAGTGCTATTTCTGGGAGAAAAGGAGCTCTACTGGGCATAAAAATGGTGTATCTGTGATAAAATGCCACATTTCTGAAAGAAACTGTCCTCTTGCGGAGTGTAATGCTGTATGTTCCGGAGGAAATGGGAAATATTCAGCAGAGTCCTGGTATTTCTGGGAGAAGAGGTCTGATGTGGGGGGGGGAAGGTGATGTATCTGTGAGAAAGCTGGTGTTTCTGGGAGAAAATGCCAGGTATTGGTGAGGAAACAGATGCTAGAGAGGGAAAAGGCTGGTATTTTGGGGAAAAAAGGCCGTTTTTTAAAGAATAAGCTGGCATTTCTGGGAGAATATGTCCCATCTTTGGGAGAAAACGGGTGTATGTGGGAGAAAATGTCGTGTATTTGGGAGAAAGCTGGTGTATGTGGGAGAAAAGGCCATTGTGATGGGAGTCAGTGTGATCTTGAGGAGTGGAAAGCACTATTCTTGAGATGAAACGTGAGGTATTTCTAAGAGTCCTGGTATTTCTGGGAGAAAATGTCTTGTTTTGGAGAGCCAAAGTCCCATTTTGGGGGCAGAAGCTGGTATTTCTGTGACACTGCCATCTTGATGGGGGTAAGTGTGATCTTGAGGAGTGTAAAGCAGCATTTTGGTTAGAAAATGGGAGCTCTTCCTAAGAGCAGTGCTATTTCTGGGAGAAAAGGAGCTCTACTGGGCATAAAAATGGTGTATCTGTGATAAAATGCCACATTTCTGAAAGAAGCTGTCCTCTTGCGGAGTGTAATGCTGTATGTTCCGGAGGAAATGGGAAATATTCAGCAGAGTCCTGGTATTTCTGGGAGAAGAGGTCTGATGTGGGGGGGGGAAGGTGATGTATCTGTGAGAAAGCTGGTGTTTCTGGGAGAAAATGCCAGGTATTGGTGAGGAAACAGACGCTAGAGAGGGAAAAGGCTGGTATTTTGGGGAAAAAAGGCCGTTTTTTAAAGAATAAGCTGGCATTTCTGGGAGAATATGTCCCATCGTTGGGAGAAAACGGGTGTATGTGGGAGAAAATGTCGTGTATTTGGGAGAAAGCTGGTGTATGTGGGAGAAAAGGCCATTGTGATGGGAGTCAGTGTGATCTTGAGGAGTGGAAAGCAGTATTCTTGAGATGAAACGTGAGGTATTTCTAAGAGTCCTGGTATTTCTGGGAGAAAATGTCTTGTTTTGGAGAGCCAAAGTCCCATTTTGGGGGCAGAAGCTGGTATTTCTGTGACACTGCCATCTTGATGGGGGTAAGTGTGATCTTGAGGAGTGTAAAGCAGCATTTTGGTTAGAAAATGGGAGCTCTTCCTAAGAGCAGTGCTATTTCTGGGAGAAAAGGAGCTCTACTGGGCATAAAAATGGTGTATCTGTGATAAAATGCCACATTTCTGAAAGAAGCTGTCCTCTTGCGGAGTGTAATGCTGTATGTTCCGGAGGAAATGGGAAATATTCAGCAGAGTCCTGGTATTTCTGGGAGAAGAGGTCTGATGTGGGGGGGGGAAGGTGATGTATCTGTGAGAAAGCTGGTGTTTCTGGGAGAAAATGCCAGGTATTGGTGAGGAAACAGATGCTAGAGAGGGAAAAGGCTGGTATTTTGGGGAAAAAAGGCCGTTTTTTAAAGAATAAGCTGGCATTTCTGGGAGAATATGTCCCATCTTTGGGAGAAAACGGGTGTATGTGGGAGAAAATGTCGTGTATTTGGGAGAAAGCTGGTGTATGTGGGAGAAAAGGCCATTGTGATGGGAGTCAGTGTGATCTTGAGGAGTGGAAAGCAGTATTCTTGAGATGAAACGTGAGGTATTTCTAAGAGTCCTGGTATTTCTGGGAGAAAATGTCTTGTTTTGGAGAGCCAAAGTCCCATTTTGGGGGCAGAAGCTGGTATTTCTGTGACACTGCCATCTTGATGGGGGTAAGTGTGATCTTGAGGAGTGTAAAGCAGCATTTTGGTTAGAAAATGGGAGCTCTTCCTAAGAGCAGTGCTATTTCTGGGAGAAAAGGAGCTCTACTGGGCATAAAAATGGTGTATCTGTGATAAAATGCCACATTTCTGAAAGAAGCTGTCCTCTTGCGGAGTGTAATGCTGTATGTTCCGGAGGAAATGGGAAATATTCAGCAGAGTCCTGGTATTTCTGGGAGAAGAGGTCTGATGTGGGGGGGGGAAGGTGATGTATCTGTGAGAAAGCTGGTGTTTCTGGGAGAAAATGCCAGGTATTGGTGAGGAAACAGACGCTAGAGAGGGAAAAGGCTGGTATTTTGGGGAAAAAAGGCCGTTTTTTAAAGAATAAGCTGGCATTTCTGGGAGAATATGTCCCATCGTTGGGAGAAAACGGGTGTATGTGGGAGAAAATGTCGTGTATTTGGGAGAAAGCTGGTGTATGTGGGAGAAAAGGCCATTGTGATGGGAGTCAGTGTGATCTTGAGGAGTGGAAAGCAGTATTCTTGAGATGAAACGTGAGGTATTTCTAAGAGTCCTGGTATTTCTGGGAGAAAATGTCTTGTTTTGGAGAGCCAAAGTCCCATTTTGGGGGCAGAAGCTGGTATTTCTGTGACACTGCCATCTTGATGGGGGTAAGTGTGATCTTGAGGAGTGTAAAGCAGCATTTTGGTTAGAAAATGGGAGCTCTTCCTAAGAGCAGTGCTATTTCTGGGAGAAAAGGAGCTCTACTGGGCATAAAAATGGTGTATCTGTGATAAAATGCCACATTTCTGAAAGAAGCTGTCCTCTTGCGGAGTGTAATGCTGTATGTTCCGGAGGAAATGGGAAATATTCAGCAGAGTCCTGGTATTTCTGGGAGAAGAGGTCTGATGTGGGGGGGAAGGTGATGTATCTGTGAGAAAGCTGGTGTTTCTGGGAGAAAATGCCAGGTATTGGTGAGGAAACAGACGCTAGAGAGGGAAAAGGCTGGTATTTTGGGGAAAAAAGGCCGTTTTTTAAAGAATAAGCTGGCATTTCTGGGAGAATATGTCCCATCTTTGGGAGAAAACGGGTGTATGTGGGAGAAAATGTCGTGTATTTGGGAGAAAGCTGGTGTATGTGGGAGAAAAGGCCATTGTGATGGGAGTCAGTGTGATCTTGAGGAGTGGAAAGCAGTATTCTTGAGATGAAACGTGAGGTATTTCTAAGAGTCCTGGTATTTCTGGGAGAAAATGTCTTGTTTTGGAGAGCCAAAGTCCCATTTTGGGGGCAGAAGCTGGTATTTCTGTGACACTGCCATCTTGATGGGGGTAAGTGTGATCTTGAGGAGTGTAAAGCAGCATTTTGGTTAGAAAATGGGAGCTCTTCCTAAGAGCAGTGCTATTTCTGGGAGAAAAGGAGCTCTACTGGGCATAAAAATGGTGTATCTGTGATAAAATGCCACATTTCTGAAAGAAGCTGTCCTCTTGCGGAGTGTAATGCTGTATGTTCCGGAGGAAATGGGAAATATTCAGCAGAGTCCTGGTATTTCTGGGAGAAGAGGTCTGATGTGGGGGGGGGAAGGTGATGTATCTGTGAGAAAGCTGGTGTTTCTGGGAGAAAATGCCAGGTATTGGTGAGGAAACAGACGCTAGAGAGGGAAAAGGCTGGTATTTTGGGGAAAAAAGGCCGTTTTTTAAAGAATAAGCTGGCATTTCTGGGAGAATATGTCCCATCTTTGGGAGAAAACGGGTGTATGTGGGAGAAAATGTCGTGTATTTGGGAGAAAGCTGGTGTATGTGGGAGAAAAGGCCATTGTGATGGGAGTCAGTGTGATCTTGAGGAGTGGAAAGCAGTATTCTTGAGATGAAACGTGAGGTATTTCTAAGAGTCCTGGTATTTCTGGGAGAAAATGTCTTGTTTTGGAGAGCCAAAGTCCCATTTTGGGGGCAGAAGCTGGTATTTCTGTGACACTGCCATCTTGATGGGGGTAAGTGTGATCTTGAGGAGTGTAAAGCAGCATTTTGGTTAGAAAATGGGAGCTCTTCCTAAGAGCAGTGCTATTTCTGGGAGAAAAGGAGCTCTACTGGGCATAAAAATGGTGTATCTGTGATAAAATGCCACATTTCTGAAAGAAGCTGTCCTCTTGCGGAGTGTAATGCTGTATGTTCCGGAGGAAATGGGAAATATTCAGCAGAGTCCTGGTATTTCTGGGAGAAGAGGTCTGATGTGGGGGGGGGAAGGTGATGTATCTGTGAGAAAGCTGGTGTTTCTGGGAGAAAATGCCAGGTATTGGTGAGGAAACAGATGCTAGAGAGGGAAAAGGCTGGTATTTTGGGGAAAAAAGGCCGTTTGTTAAAGAATAAGCTGGCATTTCTGGGAGAATATGTCCCATCTTTGGGAGAAAACGGGTGTATGTGGGAGAAAATGTCGTGTATTTGGGAGAAAGCTGGTGTATGTGGGAGAAAAGGCCATTGTGATGGGAGTCAGTGTGATCTTGAGGAGTGGAAAGCAGTATTCTTGAGATGAAACGTGAGGTATTTCTAAGAGTCCTGGTATTTCTGGGAGAAAATGTCTTGTTTTGGAGAGCCAAAGTCCCATTTTGGGGGCAGAAGCTGGTATTTCTCTGACACTGCCATCTTGATGGGGGTAAGTGTGATCTTGAGGAGTGTAAAGCAGCATTTTGGTTAGAAAATGGGAGCTCTTCCTAAGAGCAGTGCTATTTCTGGGAGAAAAGGAGCTCTACTGGGCATAAAAATGGTGTATCTGTGATAAAATGCCACATTTCTGAAAGAAACTGTCCTCTTGCGGAGTGTAATGCTGTATGTTCCGGAGGAAATGGGAAATATTCAGCAGAGTCCTGGTATTTCTGGGAGAAGAGGTCTGATGTGGGGGGGGGAAGGTGATGTATCTGTGAGAAAGCTGGTGTTTCTGGGAGAAAATGCCAGGTATTGGTGAGGAAACAGACGCTAGAGAGGGAAAAGGCTGGTATTTTGGGGAAAAAAGGCCGTTTTTTAAAGAATAAGCTGGCATTTCTGGGAGAATATGTCCCATCTTTGGGAGAAAACGGGTGTATGTGGGAGAAAATGTCGTGTATTTGGGAGAAAGCTGGTGTATGTGGGAGAAAAGGCCATTGTGATGGGAGTCAGTGTGATCTTGAGGAGTGGAAAGCAGTATTCTTGAGATGAAACGTGAGGTATTTCTAAGAGTCCTGGTATTTCTGGGAGAAAATGTCTTGTTTTGGAGAGCCAAAGTCCCATTTTGGGGGCAGAAGCTGGTATTTCTGTGACACTGCCATCTTGATGGGGGTAAGTGTGATCTTGAGGAGTGTAAAGCAGCATTTTGGTTAGAAAATGGGAGCTCTTCCTAAGAGCAGTGCTATTTCTGGGAGAAAAGGAGCTCTACTGGGCATAAAAATGGTGTATCTGTGATAAAATGCCACATTTCTGAAAGAAACTGTCCTCTTGCGGAGTGTAATGCTGTATGTTCCGGAGGAAATGGGAAATATTCAGCAGAGTCCTGGTATTTCTGGGAGAAGAGGTCTGATGTGGGGGGGGGAAGGTGATGTATCTGTGAGAAAGCTGGTGTTTCTGGGAGAAAATGCCAGGTATTGGTGAGGAAACAGACGCTAGAGAGGGAAAAGGCTGGTATTTTGGGGAAAAAAGGCCGTTTTTTAAAGAATAAGCTGGCATTTCTGGGAGAATATGTCCCATCTTTGGGAGAAAACGGGTGTATGTGGGAGAAAATGTCGTGTATTTGGGAGAAAGCTGGTGTATGTGGGAGAAAAGGCCATTGTGATGGGAGTCAGTGTGATCTTGAGGAGTGGAAAGCAGTATTCTTGAGATGAAACGTGAGGTATTTCTAAGAGTCCTGGTATTTCTGGGAGAAAATGTCTTGTTTTGGAGAGCCAAAGTCCCATTTTGGGGGCAGAAGCTGGTATTTCTGTGACACTGCCATCTTGATGGGGGTAAGTGTGATCTTGAGGAGTGTAAAGCAGCATTTTGGTTAGAAAATGGGAGCTCTTCCTAAGAGCAGTGCTATTTCTGGGAGAAAAGGAGCTCTACTGGGCATAAAAATGGTGTATCTGTGATAAAATGCCACATTTCTGAAAGAAGCTGTCCTCTTGCGGAGTGTAATGCTGTATGTTCCGGAGGAAATGGGAAATATTCAGCAGAGTCCTGGTATTTCTGGGAGAAGAGGTCTGATGTGGGGGGGGGAAGGTGATGTATCTGTGAGAAAGCTGGTGTTTCTGGGAGAAAATGCCAGGTATTGGTGAGGAAACAGATGCTAGAGAGGGAAAAGGCTGGTATTTTGGGGAAAAAAGGCCGTTTTTTAAAGAATAAGCTGGCATTTCTGGGAGAATATGTCCCATCTTTGGGAGAAAACGGGTGTATGTGGGAGAAAATGTCGTGTATTTGGGAGAAAGCTGGTGTATGTGGGAGAAAAGGCCATTGTGATGGGAGTCAGTGTGATCTTGAGGAGTGGAAAGCAGTATTCTTGAGATGAAACGTGAGGTATTTCTAAGAGTCCTGGTATTTCTGGGAGAAAATGTCTTGTTTTGGAGAGCCAAAGTCCCATTTTGGGGGCAGAAGCTGGTATTTCTGTGACACTGCCATCTTGATGGGGGTAAGTGTGATCTTGAGGAGTGTAAAGCAGCATTTTGGTTAGAAAATGGGAGCTCTTCCTAAGAGCAGTGCTATTTCTGGGAGAAAAGGAGCTCTACTGGGCATAAAAATGGTGTATCTGTGATAAAATGCCACATTTCTGAAAGAAGCTGTCCTCTTGCGGAGTGTAATGCTGTATGTTCCGGAGGAAATGGGAAATATTCAGCAGAGTCCTGGTATTTCTGGGAGAAGAGGTCTGATGTGGGGGGGGGAAGGTGATGTATCTGTGAGAAAGCTGGTGTTTCTGGGAGAAAATGCCAGGTATTGGTGAGGAAACAGACGCTAGAGAGGGAAAAGGCTGGTATTTTGGGGAAAAAAGGCCGTTTTTTAAAGAATAAGCTGGCATTTCTGGGAGAATATGTCCCATCTTTGGGAGAAAACGGGTGTATGTGGGAGAAAATGTCGTGTATTTGGGAGAAAGCTGGTGTATGTGGGAGAAAAGGCCATTGTGATGGGAGTCAGTGTGATCTTGAGGAGTGGAAAGCAGTATTCTTGAGATGAAACGTGAGGTATTTCTAAGAGTCCTGGTATTTCTGGGAGAAAATGTCTTGTTTTGGAGAGCCAAAGTCCCATTTTGGGGGCAGAAGCTGGTATTTCTGTGACACTGCCATCTTGATGGGGGTAAGTGTGATCTTGAGGAGTGTAAAGCAGCATTTTGGTTAGAAAATGGGAGCTCTTCCTAAGAGCAGTGCTATTTCTGGGAGAAAAGGAGCTCTACTGGGCATAAAAATGGTGTATCTGTGATAAAATGCCACATTTCTGAAAGAAACTGTCCTCTTGCGGAGTGTAATGCTGTATGTTCCGGAGGAAATGGGAAATATTCAGCAGAGTCCTGGTATTTCTGGGAGAAGAGGTCTGATGTGGGGGGGGGAAGGTGATGTATCTGTGAGAAAGCTGGTGTTTCTGGGAGAAAATGCCAGGTATTGGTGAGGAAACAGACGCTAGAGAGGGAAAAGGCTGGTATTTTGGGGAAAAAAGGCCGTTTTTTAAAGAATAAGCTGGCATTTCTGGGAGAATATGTCCCATCTTTGGGAGAAAACGGGTGTATGTGGGAGAAAATGTCGTGTATTTGGGAGAAAGCTGGTGTATGTGGGAGAAAAGGCCATTGTGATGGGAGTCAGTGTGATCTTGAGGAGTGGAAAGCAGTATTCTTGAGATGAAACGTGAGGTATTTCTAAGAGTCCTGGTATTTCTGGGAGAAAATGTCTTGTTTTGGAGAGCCAAAGTCCCATTTTGGGGGCAGAAGCTGGTATTTCTGTGACACTGCCATCTTGATGGGGGTAAGTGTGATCTTGAGGAGTGTAAAGCAGCATTTTGGTTAGAAAATGGGAGCTCTTCCTAAGAGCAGTGCTATTTCTGGGAGAAAAGGAGCTCTACTGGGCATAAAAATGGTGTATCTGTGATAAAATGCCACATTTCTGAAAGAAGCTGTCCTCTTGCGGAGTGTAATGCTGTATGTTCCGGAGGAAATGGGAAATATTCAGCAGAGTCCTGGTATTTCTGGGAGAAGAGGTCTGATGTGGGGGGGGGAAGGTGATGTATCTGTGAGAAAGCTGGTGTTTCTGGGAGAAAATGCCAGGTATTGGTGAGGAAACAGACGCTAGAGAGGGAAAAGGCTGGTATTTTGGGGAAAAAAGGCCGTTTTTTAAAGAATAAGCTGGCATTTCTGGGAGAATATGTCCCATCTTTGGGAGAAAACGGGTGTATGTGGGAGAAAATGTCGTGTATTTGGGAGAAAGCTGGTGTATGTGGGAGAAAAGGCCATTGTGATGGGAGTCAGTGTGATCTTGAGGAGTGGAAAGCAGTATTCTTGAGATGAAACGTGAGGTATTTCTAAGAGTCCTGGTATTTCTGGGAGAAAATGTCTTGTTTTGGAGAGCCAAAGTCCCATTTTGGGGGCAGAAGCTGGTATTTCTGTGACACTGCCATCTTGATGGGGGTAAGTGTGATCTTGAGGAGTGTAAAGCAGCATTTTGGTTAGAAAATGGGAGCTCTTCCTAAGAGCAGTGCTATTTCTGGGAGAAAAGGAGCTCTACTGGGCATAAAAATGGTGTATCTGTGATAAAATGCCACATTTCTGAAAGAAGCTGTCCTCTTGCGGAGTGTAATGCTGTATGTTCCGGAGGAAATGGGAAATATTCAGCAGAGTCCTGGTATTTCTGGGAGAAGAGGTCTGATGTGGGGGGGGGAAGGTGATGTATCTGTGAGAAAGCTGGTGTTTCTGGGAGAAAATGCCAGGTATTGGTGAGGAAACAGACGCTAGAGAGGGAAAAGGCTGGTATTTTGGGGAAAAAAGGCCGTTTTTTAAAGAATAAGCTGGCATTTCTGGGAGAATATGTCCCATCTTTGGGAGAAAACGGGTGTATGTGGGAGAAAATGTCGTGTATTTGGGAGAAAGCTGGTGTATGTGGGAGAAAAGGCCATTGTGATGGGAGTCAGTGTGATCTTGAGGAGTGGAAAGCAGTATTCTTGAGATGAAACGTGAGGTATTTCTAAGAGTCCTGGTATTTCTGGGAGAAAATGTCTTGTTTTGGAGAGCCAAAGTCCCATTTTGGGGGCAGAAGCTGGTATTTCTGTGACACTGCCATCTTGATGGGGGTAAGTGTGATCTTGAGGAGTGTAAAGCAGCATTTTGGTTAGAAAATGGGAGCTCTTCCTAAGAGCAGTGCTATTTCTGGGAGAAAAGGAGCTCTACTGGGCATAAAAATGGTGTATCTGTGATAAAATGCCACATTTCTGAAAGAAACTGTCCTCTTGCGGAGTGTAATGCTGTATGTTCCGGAGGAAATGGGAAATATTCAGCAGAGTCCTGGTATTTCTGGGAGAAGAGGTCTGATGTGGGGGGGGGAAGGTGATGTATCTGTGAGAAAGCTGGTGTTTCTGGGAGAAAATGCCAGGTATTGGTGAGGAAACAGACGCTAGAGAGGGAAAAGGCTGGTATTTTGGGGAAAAAAGGCCGTTTTTTAAAGAATAAGCTGGCATTTCTGGGAGAATATGTCCCATCTTTGGGAGAAAACGGGTGTATGTGGGAGAAAATGTCGTGTATTTGGGAGAAAGCTGGTGTATGTGGGAGAAAAGGCCATTGTGATGGGAGTCAGTGTGATCTTGAGGAGTGGAAAGCAGTATTCTTGAGATGAAACGTGAGGTATTTCTAAGAGTCCTGGTATTTCTGGGAGAAAATGTCTTGTTTTGGAGAGCCAAAGTCCCATTTTGGGGGCAGAAGCTGGTATTTCTGTGACACTGCCATCTTGATGGGGGTAAGTGTGATCTTGAGGAGTGTAAAGCAGCATTTTGGTTAGAAAATGGGAGCTCTTCCTAAGAGCAGTGCTATTTCTGGGAGAAAAGGAGCTCTACTGGGCATAAAAATGGTGTATCTGTGATAAAATGCCACACTTCTGAAAGAAACTGTCCTCTTGCGGAGTGTAATGCTGTATGTTCCGGAGGAAATGGGAAATATTCAGCAGAGTCCTGGTATTTCTGGGAGAAGAGGTCTGATGTGGGGGGGGGAAGGTGATGTATCTGTGAGAAAGCTGGTGTTTCTGGGAGAAAATGCCAGGTATTGGTGAGGAAACAGATGCTAGAGAGGGAAAAGGCTGGTATTTTGGGGAAAAAAGGCCGTTTTTTAAAGAATAAGCTGGCATTTCTGGGAGAATATGTCCCATCTTTGGGAGAAAACGGGTGTATGTGGGAGAAAATGTCGTGTATTTGGGAGAAAGCTGGTGTATGTGGGAGAAAAGGCCATTGTGATGGGAGTCAGTGTGATCTTGAGGAGTGGAAAGCAGTATTCTTGAGATGAAACGTGAGGTATTTCTAAGAGTCCTGGTATTTCTGGGAGAAAATGTCTTGTTTTGGAGAGCCAAAGTCCCATTTTGGGGGCAGAAGCTGGTATTTCTGTGACACTGCCATCTTGATGGGGGTAAGTGTGATCTTGAGGAGTGTAAAGCAGCATTTTGGTTAGAAAATGGGAGCTCTTCCTAAGAGCAGTGCTATTTCTGGGAGAAAAGGAGCTCTACTGGGCATAAAAATGGTGTATCTGTGATAAAATGCCACATTTCTGAAAGAAACTGTCCTCTTGCGGAGTGTAATGCTGTATGTTCCGGAGGAAATGGGAAATATTCAGCAGAGTCCTGGTATTTCTGGGAGAAGAGGTCTGATGTGGGGGGGGGAAGGTGATGTATCTGTGAGAAAGCTGGTGTTTCTGGGAGAAAATGCCAGGTATTGGTGAGGAAACATGCTAGAGAGGGAAAAGGCTGGTATTTTGGGGAAAAAAGGCCGTTTTTTAAAGAATAAGCTGGCATTTCTGGGAGAATATGTCCCATCTTTGGGAGAAAACGGGTGTATGTGGGAGAAAATGTCGTGTATTTGGGAGAAAGCTGGTGTATGTGGGAGAAAAGGCCATTGTGATGGGAGTCAGTGTGATCTTGAGGAGTGGAAAGCAGTATTCTTGAGATGAAACGTGAGGTATTTCTAAGAGTCCTGGTATTTCTGGGAGAAAATGTCTTGTTTTGGAGAGCCAAAGTCCCATTTTGGGGGCAGAAGCTGGTATTTCTGTGACACTGCCATCTTGATGGGGGTAAGTGTGATCTTGAGGAGTGAAAAGCAGCATTTTGGTTAGAAAATGGGAGCTCTTCCTAAGAGCAGTGCTATTTCTGGGAGAAAAGGAGCTCTACTGGGCATAAAAATGGTGTATCTGTGATAAAATGCCACATTTCTGAAAGAAGCTGTCCTCTTGCGGAGTGTAAAGCTGTATGTTCCGGAGGAAATGGGAAATATTCAGCAGAGTCCTGGTATTTCTGGGAGAAGAGGTCTGATGTGGGGGGGGGAAGGTGATGTATCTGTGAGAAAGCTGGTGTTTCTGGGAGAAAATGCCAGGTATTGGTGAGGAAACAGACGCTAGAGAGGGAAAAGGCTGGTATTTTGGGGAAAAAAGGCCGTTTTTTAAAGAATAAGCTGGCATTTCTGGGAGAATATGTCCCATCGTTGGGAGAAAACGGGTGTATGTGGGAGAAAATGTCGTGTATTTGGGAGAAAGCTGGTGTATGTGGGAGAAAAGGCCATTGTGATGGGAGTCAGTGTGATCTTGAGGAGTGGAAAGCAGTATTCTTGAGATGAAACGTGAGGTATTTCTAAGAGTCCTGGTATTTCTGGGAGAAAATGTCTTGTTTTGGAGAGCCAAAGTCCCATTTTGGGGGCAGAAGCTGGTATTTCTGTGACACTGCCATCTTGATGGGGGTAAGTGTGATCTTGAGGAGTGTAAAGCAGCATTTTGGTTAGAAAATGGGAGCTCTTCCTAAGAGCAGTGCTATTTCTGGGAGAAAAGGAGCTCTACTGGGCATAAAAATGGTGTATCTGTGATAAAATGCCACATTTCTGAAAGAAGCTGTCCTCTTGCGGAGTGTAATGCTGTATGTTCCGGAGGAAATGGGAAATATTCAGCAGAGTCCTGGTATTTCTGGGAGAAGAGGTCTGATGTGGGGGGGGGAAGGTGATGTATCTGTGAGAAAGCTGGTGTTTCTGGGAGAAAATGCCAGGTATTGGTGAGGAAACAGATGCTAGAGAGGGAAAAGGCTGGTATTTTGGGGAAAAAAGGCCGTTTTTTAAAGAATAAGCTGGCATTTCTGGGAGAATATGTCCCATCTTTGGGAGAAAACGGGTGTATGTGGGAGAAAATGTCGTGTATTTGGGAGAAAGCTGGTGTATGTGGGAGAAAAGGCCATTGTGATGGGAGTCAGTGTGATCTTGAGGAGTGGAAAGCAGTATTCTTGAGATGAAACGTGAGGTATTTCTAAGAGTCCTGGTATTTCTGGGAGAAAATGTCTTGTTTTGGAGAGCCAAAGTCCCATTTTGGGGGCAGAAGCTGGTATTTCTGTGACACTGCCATCTTGATGGGGGTAAGTGTGATCTTGAGGAGTGTAAAGCAGCATTTTGGTTAGAAAATGGGAGCTCTTCCTAAGAGCAGTGCTATTTCTGGGAGAAAAGGAGCTCTACTGGGCATAAAAATGGTGTATCTGTGATAAAATGCCACATTTCTGAAAGAAACTGTCCTCTTGCGGAGTGTAATGCTGTATGTTCCGGAGGAAATGGGAAATATTCAGCAGAGTCCTGGTATTTCTGGGAGAAGAGGTCTGATGTGGGGGGGGGAAGGTGATGTATCTGTGAGAAAGCTGGTGTTTCTGGGAGAAAATGCCAGGTATTGGTGAGGAAACAGACGCTAGAGAGGGAAAAGGCTGGTATTTTGGGGAAAAAAGGCCGTTTTTTAAAGAATAAGCTGGCATTTCTGGGAGAATATGTCCCATCTTTGGGAGAAAACGGGTGTACGTGGGAGAAAATGTCGTGTATTTGGGAGAAAGCTGGTGTATGTGGGAGAAAAGGCCATTGTGATGGGAGTCAGTGTGATCTTGAGGAGTGGAAAGCAGTATTCTTGAGATGAAACGTGAGGTATTTCTAAGAGTCCTGGTATTTCTGGGAGAAAATGTCTTGTTTTGGAGAGCCAAAGTCCCATTTTGGGGGCAGAAGCTGGTATTTCTGTGACACTGCCATCTTGATGGGGGTAAGTGTGATCTTGAGGAGTGTAAAGCAGCATTTTGGTTAGAAAATGGGAGCTCTTCCTAAGAGCAGTGCTATTTCTGGGAGAAAAGGAGCTCTACTGGGCATAAAAATGGTGTATCTGTGATAAAATGCCACATTTCTGAAAGAAGCTGTCCTCTTGCGGAGTGTAATGCTGTATGTTCCGGAGGAAATGGGAAATATTCAGCAGAGTCCTGGTATTTCTGGGAGAAGAGGTCTGATGTGGGGGGGGGAAGGTGATGTATCTGTGAGAAAGCTGGTGTTTCTGGGAGAAAATGCCAGGTATTGGTGAGGAAACAGATGCTAGAGAGGGAAAAGGCTGGTATTTTGGGGAAAAAAGACCGTTTTTTAAAGAATAAGCTGGCATTTCTGGGAGAATATGTCCCATCTTTGGGAGAAAACGGGTGTATGTGGGAGAAAATGTCGTGTATTTGGGAGAAAGCTGGTGTATGTGGGAGAAAAGGCCATTGTGATGGGAGTCAGTGTGATCTTGAGGAGTGGAAAGCAGTATTCTTGAGATGAAACGTGAGGTATTTCTAAGAGTCCTGGTATTTCTGGGAGAAAATGTCTTGTTTTGGAGAGCCAAAGTCCCATTTTGGGGGCAGAAGCTGGTATTTCTGTGACACTGCCATCTTGATGGGGGTAAGTGTGATCTTGAGGAGTGTAAAGCAGCATTTTGGTTAGAAAATGGGAGCTCTTCCTAAGAGCAGTGCTATTTCTGGGAGAAAAGGAGCTCTACTGGGCATAAAAATGGTGTATCTGTGATAAAATGCCACATTTCTGAAAGAAACTGTCCTCTTGCGGAGTGTAATGCTGTATGTTCCGGAGGAAATGGGAAATATTCAGCAGAGTCCTGGTATTTCTGGGAGAAGAGGTCTGATGTGGGGGGGGGAAGGTGATGTATCTGTGAGAAAGCTGGTGTTTCTGGGAGAAAATGCCAGGTATTGGTGAGGAAACATGCTAGAGAGGGAAAAGGCTGGTATTTTGGGGAAAAAAGGCCGTTTTTTAAAGAATAAGCTGGCATTTCTGGGAGAATATGTCCCATCTTTGGGAGAAAACGGGTGTATGTGGGAGAAAATGTCGTGTACTTGGGAGAAAGCTGGTGTATGTGGGAGAAAAGGCCATTGTGATGGGAGTCAGTGTGATCTTGAGGAGTGGAAAGCAGTATTCTTGAGATGAAACGTGAGGTATTTCTAAGAGTCCTGGTATTTCTGGGAGAAAATGTCTTGTTTTGGAGAGCCAAAGTCCCATTTTGGGGGCAGAAGCTGGTATTTCTGTGACACTGCCATCTTGATGGGGGTAAGTGTGATCTTGAGGAGTGTAAAGCAGCATTTTGGTTAGAAAATGGGAGCTCTTCCTAAGAGCAGTGCTATTTCTGGGAGAAAAGGAGCTCTACTGGGCATAAAAATGGTGTATCTGTGATAAAATGCCACATTTCTGAAAGAAACTGTCCTCTTGCGGAGTGTAATGCTGTATGTTCCGGAGGAAATGGGAAATATTCAGCAGAGTCCTGGTATTTCTGGGAGAAGAGGTCTGATGTGGGGGGGGGAAGGTGATGTATCTGTGAGAAAGCTGGTGTTTCTGGGAGAAAATGCCAGGTATTGGTGAGGAAACAGACGCTAGAGAGGGAAAAGGCTGGTATTTTGGGGAAAAAAGGCCGTTTTTTAAAGAATAAGCTGGCATTTCTGGGAGAATATGTCCCATCTTTGGGAGAAAACGGGTGTATGTGGGAGAAAATGTCGTGTATTTGGGAGAAAGCTGGTGTATGTGGGAGAAAAGGCCATTGTGATGGGAGTCAGTGTGATCTTGAGGAGTGGAAAGCAGTATTCTTGAGATGAAACGTGAGGTATTTCTAAGAGTCCTGGTATTTCTGGGAGAAAATGTCTTGTTTTGGAGAGCCAAAGTCCCATTTTGGGGGCAGAAGCTGGTATTTCTGTGACACTGCCATCTTGATGGGGGTAAGTGTGATCTTGAGGAGTGTAAAGCAGCATTTTGGTTAGAAAATGGGAGCTCTTCCTAAGAGCAGTGCTATTTCTGGGAGAAAAGGAGCTCTACTGGGCATAAAAATGGTGTATCTGTGATAAAATGCCACATTTCTGAAAGAAGCTGTCCTCTTGCGGAGTGTAATGCTGTATGTTCCGGAGGAAATGGGAAATATTCAGCAGAGTCCTGGTATTTCTGGGAGAAGAGGTCTGATGTGGGGGGGGGAAGGTGATGTATCTGTGAGAAAGCTGGTGTTTCTGGGAGAAAATGCCAGGTATTGGTGAGGAAACAGATGCTAGAGAGGGAAAAGGCTGGTATTTTGGGGAAAAAAGACCGTTTTTTAAAGAATAAGCTGGCATTTCTGGGAGAATATGTCCCATCTTTGGGAGAAAACGGGTGTATGTGGGAGAAAATGTCGTGTATTTGGGAGAAAGCTGGTGTATGTGGGAGAAAAGGCCATTGTGATGGGAGTCAGTGTGATCTTGAGGAGTGGAAAGCAGTATTCTTGAGATGAAACGTGAGGTATTTCTAAGAGTCCTGGTATTTCTGGGAGAAAATGTCTTGTTTTGGAGAGCCAAAGTCCCATTTTGGGGGCAGAAGCTGGTATTTCTGTGACACTGCCATCTTGATGGGGGTAAGTGTGATCTTGAGGAGTGTAAAGCAGCATTTTGGTTAGAAAATGGGAGCTCTTCCTAAGAGCAGTGCTATTTCTGGGAGAAAAGGAGCTCTACTGGGCATAAAAATGGTGTATCTGTGATAAAATGCCACATTTCTGAAAGAAACTGTCCTCTTGCGGAGTGTAATGCTGTATGTTCCGGAGGAAATGGGAAATATTCAGCAGAGTCCTGGTATTTCTGGGAGAAGAGGTCTGATGTGGGGGGGGGAAGGTGATGTATCTGTGAGAAAGCTGGTGTTTCTGGGAGAAAATGCCAGGTATTGGTGAGGAAACAGACGCTAGAGAGGGAAAAGGCTGGTATTTTGGGGAAAAAAGGCCGTTTTTTAAAGAATAAGCTGGCATTTCTGGGAGAATATGTCCCATCTTTGGGAGAAAACGGGTGTATGTGGGAGAAAATGTCGTGTATTTGGGAGAAAGCTGGTGTATGTGGGAGAAAAGGCCATTGTGATGGGAGTCAGTGTGATCTTGAGGAGTGGAAAGCAGTATTCTTGAGATGAAACGTGAGGTATTTCTAAGAGTCCTGGTATTTCTGGGAGAAAATGTCTTGTTTTGGAGAGCCAAAGTCCCATTTTGGGGGCAGAAGCTGGTATTTCTGTGACACTGCCATCTTGATGGGGGTAAGTGTGATCTTGAGGAGTGTAAAGCAGCATTTTGGTTAGAAAATGGGAGCTCTTCCTAAGAGCAGTGCTATTTCTGGGAGAAAAGGAGCTCTACTGGGCATAAAAATGGTGTATCTGTGATAAAATGCCACATTTCTGAAAGAAACTGTCCTCTTGCGGAGTGTAATGCTGTATGTTCCGGAGGAAATGGGAAATATTCAGCAGAGTCCTGGTATTTCTGGGAGAAGAGGTCTGATGTGGGGGGGGGAAGGTGATGTATCTGTGAGAAAGCTGGTGTTTCTGGGAGAAAATGCCAGGTATTGGTGAGGAAACAGATGCTAGAGAGGGAAAAGGCTGGTATTTTGGGGAAAAAAGGCCGTTTTTTAAAGAATAAGCTGGCATTTCTGGGAGAATATGTCCCATCTTTGGGAGAAAACGGGTGTATGTGGGAGAAAATGTCGTGTATTTGGGAGAAAGCTGGTGTATGTGGGAGAAAAGGCCATTGTGATGGGAGTCAGTGTGATCTTGAGGAGTGGAAAGCACTATTCTTGAGATGAAACGTGAGGTATTTCTAAGAGTCCTGGTATTTCTGGGAGAAAATGTCTTGTTTTGGAGAGCCAAAGTCCCATTTTGGGGGCAGAAGCTGGTATTTCTGTGACACTGCCATCTTGATGGGGGTAAGTGTGATCTTGAGGAGTGTAAAGCAGCATTTTGGTTAGAAAATGGGAGCTCTTCCTAAGAGCAGTGCTATTTCTGGGAGAAAAGGAGCTCTACTGGGCATAAAAATGGTGTATCTGTGATAAAATGCCACATTTCTGAAAGAAACTGTCCTCTTGCGGAGTGTAATGCTGTATGTTCCGGAGGAAATGGGAAATATTCAGCAGAGTCCTGGTATTTCTGGGAGAAGAGGTCTGATGTGGGGGGGGAAGGTGATGTATCTGTGAGAAAGCTGGTGTTTCTGGGAGAAAATGCCAGGTATTGGTGAGGAAACAGACGCTAGAGAGGGAAAAGGCTGGTATTTTGGGGAAAAAAGGCCGTTTTTTAAAGAATAAGCTGGCATTTCTGGGAGAATATGTCCCATCTTTGGGAGAAAACGGGTGTATGTGGGAGAAAATGTCGTGTATTTGGGAGAAAGCTGGTGTATGTGGGAGAAAAGGCCATTGTGATGGGAGTCAGTGTGATCTTGAGGAGTGGAAAGCAGTATTCTTGAGATGAAACGTGAGGTATTTCTAAGAGTCCTGGTATTTCTGGGAGAAAATGTCTTGTTTTGGAGAGCCAAAGTCCCATTTTGGGGGCAGAAGCTGGTATTTCTCTGACACTGCCATCTTGATGGGGGTAAGTGTGATCTTGAGGAGTGTAAAGCAGCATTTTGGTTAGAAAATGGGAGCTCTTCCTAAGAGCAGTGCTATTTCTGGGAGAAAAGGAGCTCTACTGGGCATAAAAATGGTGTATCTGTGATAAAATGCCACATTTCTGAAAGAAGCTGTCCTCTTGCGGAGTGTAATGCTGTATGTTCCGGAGGAAATGGGAAATATTCAGCAGAGTCCTGGTATTTCTGGGAGAAGAGGTCTGATGTGGGGGGGGGAAGGTGATGTATCTGTGAGAAAGCTGGTGTTTCTGGGAGAAAATGCCAGGTATTGGTGAGGAAACAGATGCTAGAGAGGGAAAAGGCTGGTATTTTGGGGAAAAAAGGCCGTTTTTTAAAGAATAAGCTGGCATTTCTGGGAGAATATGTCCCATCTTTGGGAGAAAACGGGTGTATGTGGGAGAAAATGTCGTGTATTTGGGAGAAAGCTGGTGTATGTGGGAGAAAAGGCCATTGTGATGGGAGTCAGTGTGATCTTGAGGAGTGGAAAGCAGTATTCTTGAGATGAAACGTGAGGTATTTCTAAGAGTCCTGGTATTTCTGGGAGAAAATGTCTTGTTTTGGAGAGCCAAAGTCCCATTTTGGGGGCAGAAGCTGGTATTTCTGTGACACTGCCATCTTGATGGGGGTAAGTGTGATCTTGAGGAGTGTAAAGCAGCATTTTGGTTAGAAAATGGGAGCTCTTCCTAAGAGCAGTGCTATTTCTGGGAGAAAAGGAGCTCTACTGGGCATAAAAATGGTGTATCTGTGATAAAATGCCACATTTCTGAAAGAAACTGTCCTCTTGCGGAGTGTAATGCTGTATGTTCCGGAGGAAATGGGAAATATTCAGCAGAGTCCTGGTATTTCTGGGAGAAGAGGTCTGATGTGGGGGGGGGAAGGTGATGTATCTGTGAGAAAGCTGGTGTTTCTGGGAGAAAATGCCAGGTATTGGTGAGGAAACAGACGCTAGAGAGGGAAAAGGCTGGTATTTTGGGGAAAAAAGGCCGTTTTTTAAAGAATAAGCTGGCATTTCTGGGAGAATATGTCCCATCTTTGGGAGAAAACGGGTGTATGTGGGAGAAAATGTCGTGTATTTGGGAGAAAGCTGGTGTATGTGGGAGAAAAGGCCATTGTGATGGGAGTCAGTGTGATCTTGAGGAGTGGAAAGCACTATTCTTGAGATGAAACGTGAGGTATTTCTAAGAGTCCTGGTATTTCTGGGAGAAAATGTCTTGTTTTGGAGAGCCAAAGTCCCATTTTGGGGGCAGAAGCTGGTATTTCTGTGACACTGCCATCTTGATGGGGGTAAGTGTGATCTTGAGGAGTGTAAAGCAGCATTTTGGTTAGAAAATGGGAGCTCTTCCTAAGAGCAGTGCTATTTCTGGGAGAAAAGGAGCTCTACTGGGCATAAAAATGGTGTATCTGTGATAAAATGCCACATTTCTGAAAGAAACTGTCCTCTTGCGGAGTGTAATGCTGTATGTTCCGGAGGAAATGGGAAATATTCAGCAGAGTCCTGGTATTTCTGGGAGAAGAGGTCTGATGTGGGGGGGGAAGGTGATGTATCTGTGAGAAAGCTGGTGTTTCTGGGAGAAAATGCCAGGTATTGGTGAGGAAACAGACGCTAGAGAGGGAAAAGGCTGGTATTTTGGGGAAAAAAGGCCGTTTTTTAAAGAATAAGCTGGCATTTCTGGGAGAATATGTCCCATCTTTGGGAGAAAACGGGTGTATGTGGGAGAAAATGTCGTGTATTTGGGAGAAAGCTGGTGTATGTGGGAGAAAAGGCCATTGTGATGGGAGTCAGTGTGATCTTGAGGAGTGGAAAGCAGTATTCTTGAGATGAAACGTGAGGTATTTCTAAGAGTCCTGGTATTTCTGGGAGAAAATGTCTTGTTTTGGAGAGCCAAAGTCCCATTTTGGGGGCAGAAGCTGGTATTTCTGTGACACTGCCATCTTGATGGGGGTAAGTGTGATCTTGAGGAGTGTAAAGCAGCATTTTGGTTAGAAAATGGGAGCTCTTCCTAAGAGCAGTGCTATTTCTGGGAGAAAAGGAGCTCTACTGGGCATAAAAATGGTGTATCTGTGATAAAATGATACATTTCTGAAAGAAACTGTCCTCTTGCGGAGTGTAATGCTGTATGTTCCGGAGGAAATGGGAAATATTCAGCAGAGTCCTGGTATTTCTGGGAGAAGAGGTCTGATGTGGGGGGGGGAAGGTGATGTATCTGTGAGAAAGCTGGTGTTTCTGGGAGAAAATGCCAGGTATTGGTGAGGAAACAGACGCTAGAGAGGGAAAAGGCTGGTATTTTGGGGAAAAAAGGCCGTTTTTTAAAGAATAAGCTGGCATTTCTGGGAGAATATGTCCCATCTTTGGGAGAAAACGGGTGTATGTGGGAGAAAATGTCGTGTATTTGGGAGAAAGTTGGTGTATGTGGGAGAAAAGGCCATTGTGATGGGAGTCAGTGTGATCTTGAGGAGTGGAAAGCAGTATTCTTGAGATGAAACGTGACGTATTTCTAAGAGTCCTGGTATTTCTGGGAGAAAATGTCTTGTTTTGGAGAGCCAAAGTCCCATTTTGGGGGCAGAAGCTGGTATTTCTGTGACACTGCCATCTTGATGGGGGTAAGTGTGATCTTGAGGAGTGTAAAGCAGCATTTTGGTTAGAAAATGGGAGCTCTTCCTAAGAGCAGTGCTATTTCTGGGAGAAAAGGAGCTCTACTGGGCATAAAAATGGTGTATCTGTGATAAAATGCCACATTTCTGAAAGAAACTGTCCTCTTGCGGAGTGTAATGCTGTATGTTCCGGAGGAAATGGGAAATATTCAGCAGAGTCCTGGTATTTCTGGGAGAAGAGGTCTGATGTGGGGGGGGAAGGTGATGTATCTGTGAGAAAGCTGGTGTTTCTGGGAGAAAATGCCAGGTATTGGTGAGGAAACAGATGCTAGAGAGGGAAAAGGCTGGTATTTTGGGGAAAAAAGGCCGTTTTTTAAAGAATAAGCTGGCATTTCTGGGAGAATATGTCCCATCTTTGGGAGAAAACGGGTGTATGTGGGAGAAAATGTCGTGTATTTGGGAGAAAGCTGGTGTATGTGGGAGAAAAGGCCATTGTGATGGGAGTCAGTGTGATCTTGAGGAGTGGAAAGCAGTATTCTTGAGATGAAACGTGAGGTATTTCTAAGAGTCCTGGTATTTCTGGGAGAAAATGTCTTGTTTTGGAGAGCCAAAGTCCCATTTTGGGGGCAGAAGCTGGTATTTCTGTGACACTGCCATCTTGATGGGGGTAAGTGTGATCTTGAGGAGTGTAAAGCAGCATTTTGGTTAGAAAATGGGAGCTCTTCCTAAGAGCAGTGCTATTTCTGGGAGAAAAGGAGCTCTACTGGGCATAAAAATGGTGTATCTGTGATAAAATGCCACATTTCTGAAAGAAGCTGTCCTCTTGCGGAGTGTAATGCTGTATGTTCCGGAGGAAATGGGAAATATTCAGCAGAGTCCTGGTATTTCTGGGAGAAGAGGTCTGATGTGGGGGGGGGAAGGTGATGTATCTGTGAGAAAGCTGGTGTTTCTGGGAGAAAATGCCAGGTATTGGTGAGGAAACAGACGCTAGAGAGGGAAAAGGCTGGTATTTTGGGGAAAAAAGGCCGTTTTTTAAAGAATAAGCTGGCATTTCTGGGAGAATATGTCCCATCTTTGGGAGAAAACGGGTGTATGTGGGAGAAAATGTCGTGTATTTGGGAGAAAGCTGGTGTATGTGGGAGAAAAGGCCATTGTGATGGGAGTCAGTGTGATCTTGAGGAGTGGAAAGCAGTATTCTTGAGATGAAACGTGAGGTATTTCTAAGAGTCCTGGTATTTCTGGGAGAAAATGTCTTGTTTTGGAGAGCCAAAGTCCCATTTTGGGGGCAGAAGCTGGTATTTCTGTGACACTGCCATCTTGATGGGGGTAAGTGTGATCTTGAGGAGTGTAAAGCAGCATTTTGGTTAGAAAATGGGAGCTCTTCCTAAGAGCAGTGCTATTTCTGGGAGAAAAGGAGCTCTACTGGGCATAAAAATGGTGTATCTGTGATAAAATGCCACATTTCTGAAAGAAGCTGTCCTCTTGCGGAGTGTAATGCTGTATGTTCCGGAGGAAATGGGAAATATTCAGCAGAGTCCTGGTATTTCTGGGAGAAGAGGTCTGATGTGGGGGGGGGAAGGTGATGTATCTGTGAGAAAGCTGGTGTTTCTGGGAGAAAATGCCAGGTATTGGTGAGGAAACAGACGCTAGAGAGGGAAAAGGCTGGTATTTTGGGGAAAAAAGGCCGTTTTTTAAAGAATAAGCTGGCATTTCTGGGAGAATATGTCCCATCTTTGGGAGAAAACGGGTGTATGTGGGAGAAAATGTCGTGTATTTGGGAGAAAGCTGGTGTATGTGGGAGAAAAGGCCATTGTGATGGGAGTCAGTGTGATCTTGAGGAGTGGAAAGCAGTATTCTTGAGATGAAACGTGAGGTATTTCTAAGAGTCCTGGTATTTCTGGGAGAAAATGTCTTGTTTTGGAGAGCCAAAGTCCCATTTTGGGGGCAGAAGCTGGTATTTCTGTGACACTGCCATCTTGATGGGGGTAAGTGTGATCTTGAGGAGTGTAAAGCAGCATTTTGGTTAGAAAATGGGAGCTCTTCCTAAGAGCAGTGCTATTTCTGGGAGAAAAGGAGCTCTACTGGGCATAAAAATGGTGTATCTGTGATAAAATGCCACATTTCTGAAAGAAGCTGTCCTCTTGCGGAGTGTAATGCTGTATGTTCCGGAGGAAATGGGAAATATTCAGCAGAGTCCTGGTATTTCTGGGAGAAGAGGTCTGATGTGGGGGGGGGAAGGTGATGTATCTGTGAGAAAGCTGGTGTTTCTGGGAGAAAATGCCAGGTATTGGTGAGGAAACAGACGCTAGAGAGGGAAAAGGCTGGTATTTTGGGGAAAAAAGGCCGTTTTTTAAAGAATAAGCTGGCATTTCTGGGAGAATATGTCCCATCGTTGGGAGAAAACGGGTGTATGTGGGAGAAAATGTCGTGTATTTGGGAGAAAGCTGGTGTATGTGGGAGAAAAGGCCATTGTGATGGGAGTCAGTGTGATCTTGAGGAGTGGAAAGCAGTATTCTTGAGATGAAACGTGAGGTATTTCTAAGAGTCCTGGTATTTCTGGGAGAAAATGTCTTGTTTTGGAGAGCCAAAGTCCCATTTTGGGGGCAGAAGCTGGTATTTCTGTGACACTGCCATCTTGATGGGGGTAAGTGTGATCTTGAGGAGTGTAAAGCAGCATTTTGGTTAGAAAATGGGAGCTCTTCCTAAGAGCAGTGCTATTTCTGGGAGAAAAGGAGCTCTACTGGGCATAAAAATGGTGTATCTGTGATAAAATGCCACATTTCTGAAAGAAGCTGTCCTCTTGCGGAGTGTAATGCTGTATGTTCCGGAGGAAATGGGAAATATTCAGCAGAGTCCTGGTATTTCTGGGAGAAGAGGTCTGATGTGGGGGGGGGAAGGTGATGTATCTGTGAGAAAGCTGGTGTTTCTGGGAGAAAATGCCAGGTATTGGTGAGGAAACAGACGCTAGAGAGGGAAAAGGCTGGTATTTTGGGGAAAAAAGGCCGTTTTTTAAACTGTGAGAAAGCTGGTGTTTCTGGGAGAAAATGCCAGGTATTGGTGAGGAAACAGATGCTAGAGAGGGAAAAGGCTGGTATTTTGGGGAAAAAAGGCCGTTTTTTAAAGAATAAGCTGGCATTTCTGGGAGAATATGTCCCATCGTTGGGAGAAAACGGGTGTATGTGGGAGAAAATGTCGTGTATTTGGGAGAAAGCTGGTGTATGTGGGAGAAAAGGCCATTGTGATGGGAGTCAGTGTGATCTTGAGGAGTGGAAAGCAGTATTCTTGAGATGAAACGTGAGGTATTTCTAAGAGTCCTGGTATTTCTGGGAGAAAATGTCTTGTTTTGGAGAGCCAAAGTCCCATTTTGGGGGCAGAAGCTGGTATTTCTGTGACACTGCCATCTTGATGGGGGTAAGTGTGATCTTGAGGAGTGAAAAGCAGCATTTTGGTTAGAAAATGGGAGCTCTTCCTAAGAGCAGTGCTATTTCTGGGAGAAAAGGAGCTCTACTGGGCATAAAAATGGTGTATCTGTGATAAAATGCCACATTTCTGAAAGAAACTGTCCTCTTGCGGAGTGTAATGCTGTATGTTCCGGAGGAAATGGGAAATATTCAGCAGAGTCCTGGTATTTCTGGGAGAAGAGGTCTGATGTGGGGGGGGGAAGGTGATGTATCTGTGAGAAAGCTGGTGTTTCTGGGAGAAAATGCCAGGTATTGGTGAGGAAACAGATGCTAGAGAGGGAAAAGGCTGGTATTTTGGGGAAAAAAGGCCGTTTTTTAAAGAATAAGCTGGCATTTCTGGGAGAATATGTCCCATCTTTGGGAGAAAACGGGTGTATGTGGGAGAAAATGTCGTGTATTTGGGAGAAAGCTGGTGTATGTGGGAGAAAAGGCCATTGTGATGGGAGTCAGTGTGATCTTGAGGAGTGGAAAGCAGTATTCTTGAGATGAAACGTGAGGTATTTCTAAGAGTCCTGGTATTTCTGGGAGAAAATGTCTTGTTTTGGAGAGCCAAAGTCCCATTTTGGGGGCAGAAGCTGGTATTTCTGTGACACTGCCATCTTGATGGGGGTAAGTGTGATCTTGAGGAGTGTAAAGCAGCATTTTGGTTAGAAAATGGGAGCTCTTCCTAAGAGCAGTGCTATTTCTGGGAGAAAAGGAGCTCTACTGGGCATAAAAATGGTGTATCTGTGATAAAATGCCACATTTCTGAAAGAAGCTGTCCTCTTGCGGAGTGTAATGCTGTATGTTCCGGAGGAAATGGGAAATATTCAGCAGAGTCCTGGTATTTCTGGGAGAAGAGGTCTGATGTGGGGGGGGAAGGTGATGTATCTGTGAGAAAGCTGGTGTTTCTGGGAGAAAATGCCAGGTATTGGTGAGGAAACAGATGCTAGAGAGGGAAAAGGCTGGTATTTTGGGGAAAAAAGGCCGTTTTTTAAAGAATAAGCTGGCATTTCTGGGAGAATATGTCCCATCGTTGGGAGAAAACGGGTGTATGTGGGAGAAAATGTCGTGTATTTGGGAGAAAGCTGGTGTATGTGGGAGAAAAGGCCATTGTGATGGGAGTCAGTGTGATCTTGAGGAGTGGAAAGCACTATTCTTGAGATGAAACGTGAGGTATTTCTAAGAGTCCTGGTATTTCTGGGAGAAAATGTCTTGTTTTGGAGAGCCAAAGTCCCATTTTGGGGGCAGAAGCTGGTATTTCTGTGACACTGCCATCTTGATGGGGGTAAGTGTGATCTTGAGGAGTGAAAAGCAGCATTTTGGTTAGAAAATGGGAGCTCTTCCTAAGAGCAGTGCTATTTCTGGGAGAAAAGGAGCTCTACTGGGCATAAAAATGGTGTATCTGTGATAAAATGCCACATTTCTGAAAGAAGCTGTCCTCTTGCGGAGTGTAAAGCTGTATGTTCCGGAGGAAATGGGAAATATTCAGCAGAGTCCTGGTATTTCTGGGAGAAGAGGTCTGATGTGGGGGGGGGAAGGTGATGTATCTGTGAGAAAGCTGGTGTTTCTGGGAGAAAATGCCAGGTATTGGTGAGGAAACAGACGCTAGAGAGGGAAAAGGCTGGTATTTTGGGGAAAAAAGGCCGTTTTTTAAAGAATAAGCTGGCATTTCTGGGAGAATATGTCCCATCGTTGGGAGAAAACGGGTGTATGTGGGAGAAAATGTCGTGTATTTGGGAGAAAGCTGGTGTATGTGGGAGAAAAGGCCATTGTGATGGGAGTCAGTGTGATCTTGAGGAGTGGAAAGCAGTATTCTTGAGATGAAACGTGAGGTATTTCTAAGAGTCCTGGTATTTCTGGGAGAAAATGTCTTGTTTTGGAGAGCCAAAGTCCCATTTTGGGGGCAGAAGCTGGTATTTCTGTGACACTGCCATCTTGATGGGGGTAAGTGTGATCTTGAGGAGTGTAAAGCAGCATTTTGGTTAGAAAATGGGAGCTCTTCCTAAGAGCAGTGCTATTTCTGGGAGAAAAGGAGCTCTACTGGGCATAAAAATGGTGTATCTGTGATAAAATGCCACATTTCTGAAAGAAGCTGTCCTCTTGCGGAGTGTAATGCTGTATGTTCCGGAGGAAATGGGAAATATTCAGCAGAGTCCTGGTATTTCTGGGAGAAGAGGTCTGATGTGGGGGGGGGAAGGTGATGTATCTGTGAGAAAGCTGGTGTTTCTGGGAGAAAATGCCAGGTATTGGTGAGGAAACAGATGCTAGAGAGGGAAAAGGCTGGTATTTTGGGGAAAAAAAGGCCGTTTTTTAAAGAATAAGCTGGCATTTCTGGGAGAATATGTCCCATCGTTGGGAGAAAACGGGTGTATGTGGGAGAAAATGTCGTGTATTTGGGAGAAAGCTGGTGTATGTGGGAGAAAAGGCCATTGTGATGGGAGTCAGTGTGATCTTGAGGAGTGGAAAGCAGTATTCTTGAGATGAAACGTGAGGTATTTCTAAGAGTCCTGGTATTTCTGGGAGAAAATGTCTTGTTTTGGAGAGCCAAAGTCCCATTTTGGGGGCAGAAGCTGGTATTTCTGTGACACTGCCATCTTGATGGGGGTAAGTGTGATCTTGAGGAGTGTAAAGCAGCATTTTGGTTAGAAAATGGGAGCTCTTCCTAAGAGCAGTGCTATTTCTGGGAGAAAAGGAGCTCTACTGGGCATAAAAATGGTGTATCTGTGATAAAATGCCACATTTCTGAAAGAAACTGTCCTCTTGCGGAGTGTAATGCTGTATGTTCCGGAGGAAATGGGAAATATTCAGCAGAGTCCTGGTATTTCTGGGAGAAGAGGTCTGATGTGGGGGGGGGAAGGTGATGTATCTGTGAGAAAGCTGGTGTTTCTGGGAGAAAATGCCAGGTATTGGTGAGGAAACAGACGCTAGAGAGGGAAAAGGCTGGTATTTTGGGGAAAAAAGGCCGTTTTTTAAAGAATAAGCTGGCATTTCTGGGAGAATATGTCCCATCTTTGGGAGAAAACGGGTGTATGTGGGAGAAAATGTCGTGTATTTGGGAGAAAGCTGGTGTATGTGGGAGAAAAGGCCATTGTGATGGGAGTCAGTGTGATCTTGAGGAGTGGAAAGCAGTATTCTTGAGATGAAACGTGAGGTATTTCTAAGAGTCCTGGTATTTCTGGGAGAAAATGTCTTGTTTTGGAGAGCCAAAGTCCCATTTTGGGGGCAGAAGCTGGTATTTCTGTGACACTGCCATCTTGATGGGGGTAAGTGTGATCTTGAGGAGTGAAAAGCAGCATTTTGGTTAGAAAATGGGAGCTCTTCCTAAGAGCAGTGCTATTTCTGGGAGAAAAGGAGCTCTACTGGGCATAAAAATGGTGTATCTGTGATAAAATGCCACATTTCTGAAAGAAGCTGTCCTCTTGCGGAGTGTAAAGCTGTATGTTCCGGAGGAAATGGGAAATATTCAGCAGAGTCCTGGTATTTCTGGGAGAAGAGGTCTGATGTGGGGGGGGGAAGGTGATGTATCTGTGAGAAAGCTGGTGTTTCTGGGAGAAAATGCCAGGTATTGGTGAGGAAACAGACGCTAGAGAGGGAAAAGGCTGGTATTTTGGGGAAAAAAGGCCGTTTTTTAAAGAATAAGCTGGCATTTCTGGGAGAATATGTCCCATCGTTGGGAGAAAACGGGTGTATGTGGGAGAAAATGTCGTGTATTTGGGAGAAAGCTGGTGTATGTGGGAGAAAAGGCCATTGTGATGGGAGTCAGTGTGATCTTGAGGAGTGGAAAGCAGTATTCTTGAGATGAAACGTGAGGTATTTCTAAGAGTCCTGGTATTTCTGGGAGAAAATGTCTTGTTTTGGAGAGCCAAAGTCCCATTTTGGGGGCAGAAGCTGGTATTTCTGTGACACTGCCATCTTGATGGGGGTAAGTGTGATCTTGAGGAGTGTAAAGCAGCATTTTGGTTAGAAAATGGGAGCTCTTCCTAAGAGCAGTGCTATTTCTGGGAGAAAAGGAGCTCTACTGGGCATAAAAATGGTGTACCTGTGATAAAATGCCACATTTCTGAAAGAAACTGTCCTCTTGCGGAGTGTAATGCTGTATGTTCCGGAGGAAATGGGAAATATTCAGCAGAGTCCTGGTATTTCTGGGAGAAGAGGTCTGATGTGGGGGGGGGAAGGTGATGTATCTGTGAGAAAGCTGGTGTTTCTGGGAGAAAATGCCAGGTATTGGTGAGGAAACAGATGCTAGAGAGGGAAAAGGCTGGTATTTTGGGGAAAAAAAGGCCGTTTTTTAAAGAATAAGCTGGCATTTCTGGGAGAATATGTCCCATCGTTGGGAGAAAACGGGTGTATGTGGGAGAAAATGTCGTGTATTTGGGAGAAAGCTGGTGTATGTGGGAGAAAAGGCCATTGTGATGGGAGTCAGTGTGATCTTGAGGAGTGGAAAGCAGTATTCTTGAGATGAAACGTGAGGTATTTCTAAGAGTCCTGGTATTTCTGGGAGAAAATGTCTTGTTTTGGAGAGCCAAAGTCCCATTTTGGGGGCAGAAGCTGGTATTTCTCTGACACTGCCATCTTGATGGGGGTAAGTGTGATCTTGAGGAGTGTAAAGCAGCATTTTGGTTAGAAAATGGGAGCTCTTCCTAAGAGCAGTGCTATTTCTGGGAGAAAAGGAGCTCTACTGGGCATAAAAATGGTGTATCTGTGATAAAATGCCACATTTCTGAAAGAAACTGTCCTCTTGCGGAGTGTAATGCTGTATGTTCCGGAGGAAATGGGAAATATTCAGCAGAGTCCTGGTATTTCTGGGAGAAGAGGTCTGATGTGGGGGGGGGAAGGTGATGTATCTGTGAGAAAGCTGGTGTTTCTGGGAGAAAATGCCAGGTATTGGTGAGGAAACAGATGCTAGAGAGGGAAAAGGCTGGTATTTTGGGGAAAAATGGCCGTTTTTTAAAGAATAAGCTGGCATTTCTGGGAGAATATGTCCCATCGTTGGGAGAAAACGGGTGTATGTGGGAGAAAATGTCGTGTATTTGGGAGAAAGCTGGTGTATGTGGGAGAAAAGGCCATTGTGATGGGAGTCAGTGTGATCTTGAGGAGTGGAAAGCAGTATTCTTGAGATGAAACGTGAGGTATTTCTAAGAGTCCTGGTATTTCTGGGAGAAAATGTCTTGTTTTGGAGAGCCAAAGTCCCATTTTGGGGGCAGAAGCTGGTATTTCTGTGACACTGCCATCTTGATGGGGGTAAGTGTGATCTTGAGGAGTGTAAAGCAGCATTTTGGTTAGAAAATGGGAGCTCTTCCTAAGAGCAGTGCTATTTCTGGGAGAAAAGGAGCTCTACTGGGCATAAAAATGGTGTATCTGTGATAAAATGCCACATTTCTGAAAGAAACTGTCCTCTTGCGGAGTGTAATGCTGTATGTTCCGGAGGAAATGGGAAATATTCAGCAGAGTCCTGGTATTTCTGGGAGAAGAGGTCTGATGTGGGGGGGGGAAGGTGATGTATCTGTGAGAAAGCTGGTGTTTCTGGGAGAAAATGCCAGGTATTGGTGAGGAAACAGATGCTAGAGAGGGAAAAGGCTGGTATTTTGGGGAAAAAAGGCCGTTTTTTAAAGAATAAGCTGGCATTTCTGGGAGAATATGTCCCATCGTTGGGAGAAAACGGGTGTATGTGGGAGAAAATGTCGTGTATTTGGGAGAAAGCTGGTGTATGTGGGAGAAAAGGCCATTGTGATGGGAGTCAGTGTGATCTTGAGGAGTGGAAAGCAGTATTCTTGAGATGAAACGTGAGGTATTTCTAAGAGTCCTGGTATTTCTGGGAGAAAATGTCTTGTTTTGGAGAGCCAAAGTCCCATTTTGGGGGCAGAAGCTGGTATTTCTGTGACACTGCCATCTTGATGGGGGTAAGTGTGATCTTGAGGAGTGAAAAGCAGCATTTTGGTTAGAAAATGGGAGCTCTTCCTAAGAGCAGTGCTATTTCTGGGAGAAAAGGAGCTCTACTGGGCATAAAAATGGTGTATCTGTGATAAAATGCCACATTTCTGAAAGAAGCTGTCCTCTTGCGGAGTGTAAAGCTGTATGTTCCGGAGGAAATGGGAAATATTCAGCAGAGTCCTGGTATTTCTGGGAGAAGAGGTCTGATGTGGGGGGGGGAAGGTGATGTATCTGTGAGAAAGCTGGTGTTTCTGGGAGAAAATGCCAGGTATTGGTGAGGAAACAGACGCTAGAGAGGGAAAAGGCTGGTATTTTGGGGAAAAAAGGCCGTTTTTTAAAGAATAAGCTGGCATTTCTGGGAGAATATGTCCCATCGTTGGGAGAAAACGGGTGTATGTGGGAGAAAATGTCGTGTATTTGGGAGAAAGCTGGTGTATGTGGGAGAAAAGGCCATTGTGATGGGAGTCAGTGTGATCTTGAGGAGTGGAAAGCAGTATTCTTGAGATGAAACGTGAGGTATTTCTAAGAGTCCTGGTATTTCTGGGAGAAAATGTCTTGTTTTGGAGAGCCAAAGTCCCATTTTGGGGGCAGAAGCTGGTATTTCTCTGACACTGCCATCTTGATGGGGGTAAGTGTGATCTTGAGGAGTGTAAAGCAGCATTTTGGTTAGAAAATGGGAGCTCTTCCTAAGAGCAGTGCTATTTCTGGGAGAAAAGGAGCTCTACTGGGCATAAAAATGGTGTATCTGTGATAAAATGCCACATTTCTGAAAGAAGCTGTCCTCTTGCGGAGTGTAATGCTGTATGTTCCGGAGGAAATGGGAAATATTCAGCAGAGTCCTGGTATTTCTGGGAGAAGAGGTCTGATGTGGGGGGGGGAAGGTGATGTATCTGTGAGAAAGCTGGTGTTTCTGGGAGAAAATGCCAGGTATTGGTGAGGAAACAGACGCTAGAGAGGGAAAAGGCTGGTATTTTGGGGAAAAAAGGCCGTTTTTTAAAGAATAAGCTGGCATTTCTGGGAGAATATGTCCCATCGTTGGGAGAAAACGGGTGTATGTGGGAGAAAATGTCGTGTATTTGGGAGAAAGCTGGTGTATGTGGGAGAAAAGGCCATTGTGATGGGAGTCAGTGTGATCTTGAGGAGTGGAAAGCAGTATTCTTGAGATGAAACGTGAGGTATTTCTAAGAGTCCTGGTATTTCTGGGAGAAAATGTCTTGTTTTGGAGAGCCAAAGTCCCATTTTGGGGGCAGAAGCTGGTATTTCTGTGACACTGCCATCTTGATGGGGGTAAGTGTGATCTTGAGGAGTGAAAAGCAGCATTTTGGTTAGAAAATGGGAGCTCTTCCTAAGAGCAGTGCTATTTCTGGGAGAAAAGGAGCTCTACTGGGCATAAAAATGGTGTATCTGTGATAAAATGCCACATTTCTGAAAGAAGCTGTCCTCTTGCGGAGTGTAAAGCTGTATGTTCCGGAGGAAATGGGAAATATTCAGCAGAGTCCTGGTATTTCTGGGAGAAGAGGTCTGATGTGGGGGGGGGAAGGTGATGTATCTGTGAGAAAGCTGGTGTTTCTGGGAGAAAATGCCAGGTATTGGTGAGGAAACAGACGCTAGAGAGGGAAAAGGCTGGTATTTTGGGGAAAAAAGGCCGTTTTTTAAAGAATAAGCTGGCATTTCTGGGAGAATATGTCCCATCGTTGGGAGAAAACGGGTGTATGTGGGAGAAAATGTCGTGTATTTGGGAGAAAGCTGGTGTATGTGGGAGAAAAGGCCATTGTGATGGGAGTCAGTGTGATCTTGAGGAGTGGAAAGCAGTATTCTTGAGATGAAACGTGAGGTATTTCTAAGAGTCCTGGTATTTCTGGGAGAAAATGTCTTGTTTTGGAGAGCCAAAGTCCCATTTTGGGGGCAGAAGCTGGTATTTCTCTGACACTGCCATCTTGATGGGGGTAAGTGTGATCTTGAGGAGTGTAAAGCAGCATTTTGGTTAGAAAATGGGAGCTCTTCCTAAGAGCAGTGCTATTTCTGGGAGAAAAGGAGCTCTACTGGGCATAAAAATGGTGTATCTGTGATAAAATGCCACATTTCTGAAAGAAGCTGTCCTCTTGCGGAGTGTAATGCTGTATGTTCCGGAGGAAATGGGAAATATTCAGCAGAGTCCTGGTATTTCTGGGAGAAGAGGTCTGATGTGGGGGGGGGAAGGTGATGTATCTGTGAGAAAGCTGGTGTTTCTGGGAGAAAATGCCAGGTATTGGTGAGGAAACAGACGCTAGAGAGGGAAAAGGCTGGTATTTTGGGGAAAAAAGGCCGTTTTTTAAAGAATAAGCTGGCATTTCTGGGAGAATATGTCCCATCGTTGGGAGAAAACGGGTGTATGTGGGAGAAAATGTCGTGTATTTGGGAGAAAGCTGGTGTATGTGGGAGAAAAGGCCATTGTGATGGGAGTCAGTGTGATCTTGAGGAGTGGAAAGCAGTATTCTTGAGATGAAACGTGAGGTATTTCTAAGAGTCCTGGTATTTCTGGGAGAAAATGTCTTGTTTTGGAGAGCCAAAGTCCCATTTTGGGGGCAGAAGCTGGTATTTCTGTGACACTGCCATCTTGATGGGGGTAAGTGTGATCTTGAGGAGTGAAAAGCAGCATTTTGGTTAGAAAATGGGAGCTCTTCCTAAGAGCAGTGCTATTTCTGGGAGAAAAGGAGCTCTACTGGGCATAAAAATGGTGTATCTGTGATAAAATGCCACATTTCTGAAAGAAGCTGTCCTCTTGCGGAGTGTAAAGCTGTATGTTCCGGAGGAAATGGGAAATATTCAGCAGAGTCCTGGTATTTCTGGGAGAAGAGGTCTGATGTGGGGGGGGGAAGGTGATGTATCTGTGAGAAAGCTGGTGTTTCTGGGAGAAAATGCCAGGTATTGGTGAGGAAACAGACGCTAGAGAGGGAAAAGGCTGGTATTTTGGGGAAAAAAGGCCGTTTTTTAAAGAATAAGCTGGCATTTCTGGGAGAATATGTCCCATCTTTGGGAGAAAACGGGTGTATGTGGGAGAAAATGTCGTGTATTTGGGAGAAAGCTGGTGTATGTGGGAGAAAAGGCCATTGTGATGGGAGTCAGTGTGATCTTGAGGAGTGGAAAGCAGTATTCTTGAGATGAAACGTGAGGTATTTCTAAGAGTCCTGGTATTTCTGGGAGAAAATGTCTTGTTTTGGAGAGCCAAAGTCCCATTTTGGGGGCAGAAGCTGGTATTTCTGTGACACTGCCATCTTGATGGGGGTAAGTGTGATCTTGAGGAGTGTAAAGCAGCATTTTGGTTAGAAAATGGGAGCTCTTCCTAAGAGCAGTGCTATTTCTGGGAGAAAAGGAGCTCTACTGGGCATAAAAATGGTGTATCTGTGATAAAATGCCACATTTCTGAAAGAAGCTGTCCTCTTGCGGAGTGTAAAGCTGTATGTTCCGGAGGAAATGGGAAATATTCAGCAGAGTCCTGGTATTTCTGGGAGAAGAGGTCTGATGTGGGGGGGGGAAGGTGATGTATCTGTGAGAAAGCTGGTGTTTCTGGGAGAAAATGCCAGGTATTGGTGAGGAAACAGACGCTAGAGAGGGAAAAGGCTGGTATTTTGGGGAAAAAAGGCCGTTTTTTAAAGAATAAGCTGGCATTTCTGGGAGAATATGTCCCATCGTTGGGAGAAAACGGGTGTATGTGGGAGAAAATGTCGTGTATTTGGGAGAAAGCTGGTGTATGTGGGAGAAAAGGCCATTGTGATGGGAGTCAGTGTGATCTTGAGGAGTGGAAAGCAGTATTCTTGAGATGAAACGTGAGGTATTTCTAAGAGTCCTGGTATTTCTGGGAGAAAATGTCTTGTTTTGGAGAGCCAAAGTCCCATTTTGGGGGCAGAAGCTGGTATTTCTGTGACACTGCCATCTTGATGGGGGTAAGTGTGATCTTGAGGAGTGTAAAGCAGCATTTTGGTTAGAAAATGGGAGCTCTTCCTAAGAGCAGTGCTATTTCTGGGAGAAAAGGAGCTCTACTGGGCATAAAAATGCTGTATCTGTGATAAAATGCCACATTTCTGAAAGAAACTGTCCTCTTGCGGAGTGTAATGCTGTATGTTCCGGAGGAAATGGGAAATATTCAGCAGAGTCCTGGTATTTCTGGGAGAAGAGGTCTGATGTGGGGGGGGGAAGGTGATGTATCTGTGAGAAAGCTGGTGTTTCTGGGAGAAAATGCCAGGTATTGGTGAGGAAACAGACGCTAGAGAGGGAAAAGGCTGGTATTTTGGGGAAAAAAGGCCGTTTTTTAAAGAATAAGCTGGCATTTCTGGGAGAATATGTCCCATCTTTGGGAGAAAACGGGTGTATGTGGGAGAAAATGTCGTGTATTTGGGAGAAAGCTGGTGTATGTGGGAGAAAAGGCCATTGTGATGGGAGTCAGTGTGATCTTGAGGAGTGGAAAGCAGTATTCTTGAGATGAAACGTGAGGTATTTCTAAGAGTCCTGGTATTTCTGGGAGAAAATGTCTTGTTTTGGAGAGCCAAAGTCCCATTTTGGGGGCAGAAGCTGGTATTTCTGTGACACTGCCATCTTGATGGGGGTAAGTGTGATCTTGAGGAGTGTAAAGCAGCATTTTGGTTAGAAAATGGGAGCTCTTCCTAAGAGCAGTGCTATTTCTGGGAGAAAAGGAGCTCTACTGGGCATAAAAATGGTGTATCTGTGATAAAATGCCACATTTCTGAAAGAAACTGTCCTCTTGCGGAGTGTAATGCTGTATGTTCCGGAGGAAATGGGAAATATTCAGCAGAGTCCTGGTATTTCTGGGAGAAGGGGTCTGATGTGGCGGGGGGAAGGTGATGTATCTGTGAGAAAGCTGGTGTTTCTGGGAGAAAATGCCAGGTATTGGTGAGGAAACAGATGCTAGAGAGGGAAAAGGCTGGTATTTTGGGGAAAAAAGGCCGTTTTTTAAAGAATAAGCTGGCATTTCTGGGAGAATATGTCCCATCGTTGGGAGAAAACGGGTGTATGTGGGAGAAAATGTCGTGTATTTGGGAGAAAGCTGGTGTATGTGGGAGAAAAGGCCATTGTGATGGGAGTCAGTGTGATCTTGAGGAGTGGAAAGCAGTATTCTTGAGATGAAACGTGAGGTATTTCTAAGAGTCCTGGTATTTCTGGGAGAAAATGTCTTGTTTTGGAGAGCCAAAGTCCCATTTTGGGGGCAGAAGCTGGTATTTCTGTGACACTGCCATCTTGATGGGGGTAAGTGTGATCTTGAGGAGTGAAAAGCAGCATTTTGGTTAGAAAATGGGAGCTCTTCCTAAGAGCAGTGCTATTTCTGGGAGAAAAGGAGCTCTACTGGGCATAAAAATGGTGTATCTGTGATAAAATGCCACATTTCTGAAAGAAGCTGTCCTCTTGCGGAGTGTAATGCTGTATGTTCCGGAGGAAATGGGAAATATTCAGCAGAGTCCTGGTATTTCTGGGAGAAGAGGTCTGATGTGGGGGGGGGAAGGTGATGTATCTGTGAGAAAGCTGGTGTTTCTGGGAGAAAATGCCAGGTATTGGTGAGGAAACAGACGCTAGAGAGGGAAAAGGCTGGTATTTTGGGGAAAAAAGGCCGTTTTTTAAAGAATAAGCTGGCATTTCTGGGAGAATATGTCCCATCGTTGGGAGAAAACGGGTGTATGTGGGAGAAAATGTCGTGTATTTGGGAGAAAGCTGGTGTATGTGGGAGAAAAGGCCATTGTGATGGGAGTCAGTGTGATCTTGAGGAGTGGAAAGCAGTATTCTTGAGATGAAACGTGAGGTATTTCTAAGAGTCCTGGTATTTCTGGGAGAAAATGTCTTGTTTTGGAGAGCCAAAGTCCCATTTTGGGGGCAGAAGCTGGTATTTCTGTGACACTGCCATCTTGATGGGGGTAAGTGTGATCTTGAGGAGTGTAAAGCAGCATTTTGGTTAGAAAATGGGAGCTCTTCCTAAGAGCAGTGCTATTTCTGGGAGAAAAGGAGCTCTACTGGGCATAAAAATGGTGTATCTGTGATAAAATGCCACATTTCTGAAAGAAACTGTCCTCTTGCGGAGTGTAATGCTGTATGTTCCGGAGGAAATGGGAAATATTCAGCAGAGTCCTGGTATTTCTGGGAGAAGAGGTCTGATGTGGGGGGGGGAAGGTGATGTATCTGTGAGAAAGCTGGTGTTTCTGGGAGAAAATGCCAGGTATTGGTGAGGAAACAGACGCTAGAGAGGGAAAAGGCTGGTATTTTGGGGAAAAAAGGCCGTTTTTTAAAGAATAAGCTGGCATTTCTGGGAGAATATGTCCCATCTTTGGGAGAAAACGGGTGTATGTGGGAGAAAATGTCGTGTATTTGGGAGAAAGCTGGTGTATGTGGGAGAAAAGGCCATTGTGATGGGAGTCAGTGTGATCTTGAGGAGTGGAAAGCAGTATTCTTGAGATGAAACGTGAGGTATTTCTAAGAGTCCTGGTATTTCTGGGAGAAAATGTCTTGTTTTGGAGAGCCAAAGTCCCATTTTGGGGGCAGAAGCTGGTATTTCTGTGACACTGCCATCTTGATGGGGGTAAGTGTGATCTTGAGGAGTGTAAAGCAGCATTTTGGTTAGAAAATGGGAGCTCTTCCTAAGAGCAGTGCTATTTCTGGGAGAAAAGGAGCTCTACTGGGCATAAAAATGGTGTATCTGTGATAAAATGCCACATTTCTGAAAGAAACTGTCCTCTTGCGGAGTGTAATGCTGTATGTTCCGGAGGAAATGGGAAATATTCAGCAGAGTCCTGGTATTTCTGGGAGAAGAGGTCTGATGTGGGGGGGGGAAGGTGATGTATCTGTGAGAAAGCTGGTGTTTCTGGGAGAAAATGCCAGGTATTGGTGAGGAAACAGATGCTAGAGAGGGAAAAGGCTGGTATTTTGGGGAAAAAAGGCCGTTATTAAAGAATAAGCTGGCATTTCTGGGAGAATATGTCCCATCGTTGGGAGAAAACGGGTGTATGTGGGAGAAAATGTCGTGTATTTGGGAGAAAGCTGGTGTATGTGGGAGAAAAGGCCATTGTGATGGGAGTCAGTGTGATCTTGAGGAGTGGAAAGCAGTATTCTTGAGATGAAACGTGAGGTATTTCTAAGAGTCCTGGTATTTCTGGGAGAAAATGTCTTGTTTTGGAGAGCCAAAGTCCCATTTTGGGGGCAGAAGCTGGTATTTCTGTGACACTGCCATCTTGATGGGGGTAAGTGTGATCTTGAGGAGTGTAAAGCAGCATTTTGGTTAGAAAATGGGAGCTCTTCCTAAGAGCAGTGCTATTTCTGGGAGAAAAGGAGCTCTACTGGGCATAAAAATGGTGTATCTGTGATAAAATGCCACATTTCTGAAAGAAACTGTCCTCTTGCGGAGTGTAATGCTGTATGTTCCGGAGGAAATGGGAAATATTCAGCAGAGTCCTGGTATTTCTGGGAGAAGAGGTCTGATGTGGGGGGGGGAAGGTGATGTATCTGTGAGAAAGCTGGTGTTTCTGGGAGAAAATGCCAGGTATTGGTGAGGAAACAGACGCTAGAGAGGGAAAAGGCTGGTATTTTGGGGAAAAAAGGCCGTTTTTTAAAGAATAAGCTGGCATTTCTGGGAGAATATGTCCCATCTTTGGGAGAAAACGGGTGTATGTGGGAGAAAATGTCGTGTATTTGGGAGAAAGCTGGTGTATGTGGGAGAAAAGGCCATTGTGATGGGAGTCAGTGTGATCTTGAGGAGTGGAAAGCAGTATTCTTGAGATGAAACGTGAGGTATTTCTAAGAGTCCTGGTATTTCTGGGAGAAAATGTCTTGTTTTGGAGAGCCAAAGTCCCATTTTGGGGGCAGAAGCTGGTATTTCTGTGACACTGCCATCTTGATGGGGGTAAGTGTGATCTTGAGGAGTGTAAAGCAGCATTTTGGTTAGAAAATGGGAGCTCTTCCTAAGAGCAGTGCTATTTCTGGGAGAAAAGGAGCTCTACTGGGCATAAAAATGGTGTATCTGTGATAAAATGCCACATTTCTGAAAGAAACTGTCCTCTTGCGGAGTGTAATGCTGTATGTTCCGGAGGAAATGGGAAATATTCAGCAGAGTCCTGGTATTTCTGGGAGAAGAGGTCTGATGTGGGGGGGGGAAGGTGATGTATCTGTGAGAAAGCTGGTGTTTCTGGGAGAAAATGCCAGGTATTGGTGAGGAAACAGACGCTAGAGAGGGAAAAGGCTGGTATTTTGGGGAAAAAAGGCCGTTTTTTAAAGAATAAGCTGGCATTTCTGGGAGAATATGTCCCATCTTTGGGAGAAAACGGGTGTATGTGGGAGAAAATGTCGTGTATTTGGGAGAAAGCTGGTGTATGTGGGAGAAAAGGCCATTGTGATGGGAGTCAGTGTGATCTTGAGGAGTGGAAAGCAGTATTCTTGAGATGAAACGTGAGGTATTTCTAAGAGTCCTGGTATTTCTGGGAGAAAATGTCTTGTTTTGGAGAGCCAAAGTCCCATTTTGGGGGCAGAAGCTGGTATTTCTGTGACACTGCCATCTTGATGGGGGTAAGTGTGATCTTGAGGAGTGTAAAGCAGCATTTTGGTTAGAAAATGGGAGCTCTTCCTAAGAGCAGTGCTATTTCTGGGAGAAAAGGAGCTCTACTGGGCATAAAAATGGTGTATCTGTGATAAAATGCCACATTTCTGAAAGAAGCTGTCCTCTTGCGGAGTGTAATGCTGTATGTTCCGGAGGAAATGGGAAATATTCAGCAGAGTCCTGGTATTTCTGGGAGAAGAGGTCTGATGTGGGGGGGGGAAGGTGATGTATCTGTGAGAAAGCTGGTGTTTCTGGGAGAAAATGCCAGGTATTGGTGAGGAAACAGATGCTAGAGAGGGAAAAGGCTGGTATTTTGGGGAAAAAAGGCCGTTTTTTAAAGAATAAGCTGGCATTTCTGGGAGAATATGTCCCATCTTTGGGAGAAAACGGGTGTATGTGGGAGAAAATGTCGTGTATTTGGGAGAAAGCTGGTGTATGTGGGAGAAAAGGCCATTGTGATGGGAGTCAGTGTGATCTTGAGGAGTGGAAAGCAGTATTCTTGAGATGAAACGTGAGGTATTTCTAAGAGTCCTGGTATTTCTGGGAGAAAATGTCTTGTTTTGGAGAGCCAAAGTCCCATTTTGGGGGCAGAAGCTGGTATTTCTGTGACACTGCCATCTTGATGGGGGTAAGTGTGATCTTGAGGAGTGTAAAGCAGCATTTTGGTTAGAAAATGGGAGCTCTTCCTAAGAGCAGTGCTATTTCTGGGAGAAAAGGAGCTCTACTGGGCATAAAAATGCTGTATCTTTGATAAAATGCCACATTTCTGAAAGAAGCTGTCCTCTTGCGGAGTGTAATGCTGTATGTTCCGGAGGAAATGGGAAATATTCAGCAGAGTCCTGGTATTTCTGGGAGAAGAGGTCTGATGTGGGGGGGGGAAGGTGATGTATCTGTGAGAAAGCTGGTGTTTCTGGGAGAAAATGCCAGGTATTGGTGAGGAAACAGACGCTAGAGAGGGAAAAGGCTGGTATTTTGGGGAAAAAAGGCCGTTTTTTAAAGAATAAGCTGGCATTTCTGGGAGAATATGTCCCATCGTTGGGAGAAAACGGGTGTATGTGGGAGAAAATGTCGTGTATTTGGGAGAAAGCTGGTGTATGTGGGAGAAAAGGCCATTGTGATGGGAGTCAGTGTGATCTTGAGGAGTGGAAAGCAGTATTCTTGAGATGAAACGTGAGGTATTTCTAAGAGTCCTGGTATTTCTGGGAGAAAATGTCTTGTTTTGGAGAGCCAAAGTCCCATTTTGGGGGCAGAAGCTGGTATTTCTGTGACACTGCTATCTTGATGGGGGTAAGTGTGATCTTGAGGAGTGTAAAGCAGCATTTTGGTTAGAAAATGGGAGCTCTTCCTAAGAGCAGTGCTATTTCTGGGAGAAAAGGAGCTCTACTGGGCATAAAAATGGTGTATCTGTGATAAAATGCCACATTTCTGAAAGAAACTGTCCTCTTGCGGAGTGTAATGCTGTATGTTCCGGAGGAAATGGGAAATATTCAGCAGAGTCCTGGTATTTCTGGGAGAAGAGGTCTGATGTGGGGGGGGGAAGGTGATGTATCTGTGAGAAAGCTGGTGTTTCTGGGAGAAAATGCCAGGTATTGGTGAGGAAACAGACGCTAGAGAGGGAAAAGGCTGGTATTTTGGGGAAAAAAGGCCGTTTTTTAAAGAATAAGCTGGCATTTCTGGGAGAATATGTCCCATCTTTGGGAGAAAACGGGTGTATGTGGGAGAAAATGTCGTGTATTTGGGAGAAAGCTGGTGTATGTGGGAGAAAAGGCCATTGTGATGGGAGTCAGTGTGATCTTGAGGAGTGGAAAGCAGTATTCTTGAGATGAAACGTGAGGTATTTCTAAGAGTCCTGGTATTTCTGGGAGAAAATGTCTTGTTTTGGAGAGCCAAAGTCCCATTTTGGGGGCAGAAGCTGGTATTTCTGTGACACTGCCATCTTGATGGGGGTAAGTGTGATCTTGAGGAGTGTAAAGCAGCATTTTGGTTAGAAAATGGGAGCTCTTCCTAAGAGCAGTGCTATTTCTGGGAGAAAAGGAGCTCTACTGGGCATAAAAATGGTGTATCTGTGATAAAATGCCACATTTCTGAAAGAAACTGTCCTCTTGCGGAGTGTAATGCTGTATGTTCCGGAGGAAATGGGAAATATTCAGCAGAGTCCTGGTATTTCTGGGAGAAGAGGTCTGATGTGGGGGGGGGAAGGTGATGTATCTGTGAGAAAGCTGGTGTTTCTGGGAGAAAATGCCAGGTATTGGTGAGGAAACAGATGCTAGAGAGGGAAAAGGCTGGTATTTTGGGGAAAAAAGGCCGTTTTTTAAAGAATAAGCTGGCATTTCTGGGAGAATATGTCCCATCGTTGGGAGAAAACGGGTGTATGTGGGAGAAAATGTCGTGTATTTGGGAGAAAGCTGGTGTATGTGGGAGAAAAGGCCATTGTGATGGGAGTCAGTGTGATCTTGAGGAGTGGAAAGCAGTATTCTTGAGATGAAACGTGAGGTATTTCTAAGAGTCCTGGTATTTCTGGGAGAAAATGTCTTGTTTTGGAGAGCCAAAGTCCCATTTTGGGGGCAGAAGCTGGTATTTCTGTGACACTGCCATCTTGATGGGGGTAAGTGTGATCTTGAGGAGTGTAAAGCAGCATTTTGGTTAGAAAATGGGAGCTCTTCCTAAGAGCAGTGCTATTTCTGGGAGAAAAGGAGCTCTACTGGGCATAAAAATGGTGTATCTGTGATAAAATGCCACATTTCTGAAAGAAACTGTCCTCTTGCGGAGTGTAATGCTGTATGTTCCGGAGGAAATGGGAAATATTCAGCAGAGTCCTGGTATTTCTGGGAGAAGAGGTCTGATGTGGGGGGGGGAAGGTGATGTATCTGTGAGAAAGCTGGTGTTTCTGGGAGAAAATGCCAGGTATTGGTGAGGAAACAGACGCTAGAGAGGGAAAAGGCTGGTATTTTGGGGAAAAAAGGCCGTTTTTTAAAGAATAAGCTGGCATTTCTGGGAGAATATGTCCCATCTTTGGGAGAAAACGGGTGTATGTGGGAGAAAATGTCGTGTATTTGGGAGAAAGCTGGTGTATGTGGGAGAAAAGGCCATTGTGATGGGAGTCAGTGTGATCTTGAGGAGTGGAAAGCAGTATTCTTGAGATGAAACGTGAGGTATTTCTAAGAGTCCTGGTATTTCTGGGAGAAAATGTCTTGTTTTGGAGAGCCAAAGTCCCATTTTGGGGGCAGAAGCTGGTATTTCTGTGACACTGCCATCTTGATGGGGGTAAGTGTGATCTTGAGGAGTGTAAAGCAGCATTTTGGTTAGAAAATGGGAGCTCTTCCTAAGAGCAGTGCTATTTCTGGGAGAAAAGGAGCTCTACTGGGCATAAAAATGGTGTATCTGTGATAAAATGCCACATTTCTGAAAGAAACTGTCCTCTTGCGGAGTGTAATGCTGTATGTTCCGGAGGAAATGGGAAATATTCAGCAGAGTCCTGGTATTTCTGGGAGAAGAGGTCTGATGTGGGGGGGGGAAGGTGATGTATCTGTGAGAAAGCTGGTGTTTCTGGGAGAAAATGCCAGGTATTGGTGAGGAAACAGATGCTAGAGAGGGAAAAGGCTGGTATTTTGGGGAAAAAAGGCCGTTTTTTAAAGAATAAGCTGGCATTTCTGGGAGAATATGTCCCATCGTTGGGAGAAAACGGGTGTATGTGGGAGAAAATGTCGTGTATTTGGGAGAAAGCTGGTGTATGTGGGAGAAAAGGCCATTGTGATGGGAGTCAGTGTGATCTTGAGGAGTGGAAAGCAGTATTCTTGAGATGAAACGTGAGGTATTTCTAAGAGTCCTGGTATTTCTGGGAGAAAATGTCTTGTTTTGGAGAGCCAAAGTCCCATTTTGGGGGCAGAAGCTGGTATTTCTGTGATACTGCCATCTTGATGGGGGTAAGTGTGATCTTGAGGAGTGTAAAGCAGCATTTTGGTTAGAAAATGGGAGCTCTTCCTAAGAGCAGTGCTATTTCTGGGAGAAAAGGAGCTCTACTGGGCATAAAAATGGTGTATCTGTGATAAAATGCCACATTTCTGAAAGAAACTGTCCTCTTGCGGAGTGTAATGCTGTATGTTCCGGAGGAAATGGGAAATATTCAGCAGAGTCCTGGTATTTCTGGGAGAAGAGGTCTGATGTGGGGGGGGGAAGGTGATGTATCTGTGAGAAAGCTGGTGTTTCTGGGAGAAAATGCCAGGTATTGGTGAGGAAACAGATGCTAGAGAGGGAAAAGGCTGGTATTTTGGGGAAAAAAGGCCGTTTTTTAAAGAATAAGCTGGCATTTCTGGGAGAATATGTCCCATCGTTGGGAGAAAACGGGTGTATGTGGGAGAAAATGTCGTGTATTTGGGAGAAAGCTGGTGTATGTGGGAGAAAAGGCCATTGTGATGGGAGTCAGTGTGATCTTGAGGAGTGGAAAGCAGTATTCTTGAGATGAAACGTGAGGTATTTCTAAGAGTCCTGGTATTTCTGGGAGAAAATGTCTTGTTTTGGAGAGCCAAAGTCCCATTTTGGGGGCAGAAGCTGGTATTTCTGTGACACTGCCATCTTGATGGGGGTAAGTGTGATCTTGAGGAGTGTAAAGCAGCATTTTGGTTAGAAAATGGGAGCTCTTCCTAAGAGCAGTGCTATTTCTGGGAGAAAAGGAGCTCTACTGGGCATAAAAATGGTGTATCTGTGATAAAATGCCACATTTCTGAAAGAAACTGTCCTCTTGCGGAGTGTAATGCTGTATGTTCCGGAGGAAATGGGAAATATTCAGCAGAGTCCTGGTATTTCTGGGAGAAGAGGTCTGATGTGGGGGGGGGAAGGTGATGTATCTGTGAGAAAGCTGGTGTTTCTGGGAGAAAATGCCAGGTATTGGTGAGGAAACAGATGCTAGAGAGGGAAAAGGCTGGTATTTTGGGGAAAAAAGGCCGTTTTTTAAAGAATAAGCTGGCATTTCTGGGAGAATATGTCCCATCGTTGGGAGAAAACGGGTGTATGTGGGAGAAAATGTCGTGTATTTGGGAGAAAGCTGGTGTATGTGGGAGAAAAGGCCATTGTGATGGGAGTCAGTGTGATCTTGAGGAGTGGAAAGCAGTATTCTTGAGATGAAACGTGAGGTATTTCTAAGAGTCCTGGTATTTCTGGGAGAAAATGTCTTGTTTTGGAGAGCCAAAGTCCCATTTTGGGGGCAGAAGCTGGTATTTCTGTGACACTGCCATCTTGATGGGGGTAAGTGTGATCTTGAGGAGTGTAAAGCAGCATTTTGGTTAGAAAATGGGAGCTCTTCCTAAGAGCAGTGCTATTTCTGGGAGAAAAGGAGCTCTACTGGGCATAAAAATGGTGTATCTGTGATAAAATGCCACATTTCTGAAAGAAACTGTCCTCTTGCGGAGTGTAATGCTGTATGTTCCGGAGGAAATGGGAAATATTCAGCAGAGTCCTGGTATTTCTGGGAGAAGGGGTCTGATGTGGCGGGGGGAAGGTGATGTATCTGTGAGAAAGCTGGTGTTTCTGGGAGAAAATGCCAGGTATTGGTGAGGAAACAGATGCTAGAGAGGGAAAAGGCTGGTATTTTGGGGAAAAAAGGCCGTTTGTTAAAGAATAAGCTGGCATTTCTGGGAGAATATGTCCCATCTTTGGGAGAAAACGGGTGTATGTGGGAGAAAATGTCGTGTATTTGGGAGAAAGCTGGTGTATGTGGGAGAAAAGGCCATTGTGATGGGAGTCAGTGTGATCTTGAGGAGTGGAAAGCAGTATTCTTGAGATGAAACGTGAGGTATTTCTAAGAGTCCTGGTATTTCTGGGAAAAAATGTCTTGTTTTGGAGAGCCAAAGTCCCATTTTGGGGGCAGAAGCTGGTATTTCTGTGACACTGCCATCTTGATGGGGGTAAGTGTGATCTTGAGGAGTGTAAAGCAGCATTTTGGTTAGAAAATGGGAGCTCTTCCTAAGAGCAGTGCTATTTCTGGGAGAAAAGGAGCTCTACTGGGCATAAAAATGGTGTATCTGTGATAAAATGCCACATTTCTGAAAGAAACTGTCCTCTTGCGGAGTGTAATGCTGTATGTTCCGGAGGAAATGGGAAATATTCAGCAGAGTCCTGGTATTTCTGGGAGAAGAGGTCTGATGTGGGGGGGGGAAGGTGATGTATCTGTGAGAAAGCTGGTGTTTCTGGGAGAAAATGCCAGGTATTGGTGAGGAAACAGATGCTAGAGAGGGAAAAGGCTGGTATTTTGGGGAAAAAAGGCCGTTTTTTAAAGAATAAGCTGGCATTTCTGGGAGAATATGTCCCATCTTTGGGAGAAAACGGGTGTATGTGGGAGAAAATGTCGTGTATTTGGGAGAAAGCTGGTGTATGTGGGAGAAAAGGCCATTGTGATGGGAGTCAGTGTGATCTTGAGGAGTGGAAAGCAGTATTCTTGAGATGAAACGTGAGGTATTTCTAAGAGTCCTGGTATTTCTGGGAGAAAATGTCTTGTTTTGGAGAGCCAAAGTCCCATTTTGGGGGCAGAAGCTGGTATTTCTGTGACACTGCCATCTTGATGGGGGTAAGTGTGATCTTGAGGAGTGTAAAGCAGCATTTTGGTTAGAAAATGGGAGCTCTTCCTAAGAGCAGTGCTATTTCTGGGAGAAAAGGAGCTCTACTGGGCATAAAAATGGTGTATCTGTGATAAAATGCCACATTTCTGAAAGAAACTGTCCTCTTGCGGAGTGTAATGCTGTATGTTCCGGAGGAAATGGGAAATATTCAGCAGAGTCCTGGTATTTCTGGGAGAAGAGGTCTGATGTGGGGGGGGGAAGGTGATGTATCTGTGAGAAAGCTGGTGTTTCTGGGAGAAAATGCCAGGTATTGGTGAGGAAACAGATGCTAGAGAGGGAAAAGGCTGGTATTTTGGGGAAAAAAGGCCGTTTTTTAAAGAATAAGCTGGCATTTCTGGGAGAATATGTCCCATCGTTGGGAGAAAACGGGTGTATGTGGGAGAAAATGTCGTGTATTTGGGAGAAAGCTGGTGTATGTGGGAGAAAAGGCCATTGTGATGGGAGTCAGTGTGATCTTGAGGAGTGGAAAGCAGTATTCTTGAGATGAAACGTGAGGTATTTCTAAGAGTCCTGGTATTTCTGGGAGAAAATGTCTTGTTTTGGAGAGCCAAAGTCCCATTTTGGGGGCAGAAGCTGGTATTTCTGTGACACTGCCATCTTGATGGGGGTAAGTGTGATCTTGAGGAGTGTAAAGCAGCATTTTGGTTAGAAAATGGGAGCTCTTCCTAAGAGCAGTGCTATTTCTGGGAGAAAAGGAGCTCTACTGGGCATAAAAATGGTGTATCTGTGATAAAATGCCACATTTCTGAAAGAAACTGTCCTCTTGCGGAGTGTAATGCTGTATGTTCCGGAGGAAATGGGAAATATTCAGCAGAGTCCTGGTATTTCTGGGAGAAGAGGTCTGATGTGGGGGGGGGAAGGTGATGTATCTGTGAGAAAGCTGGTGTTTCTGGGAGAAAATGCCAGGTATTGGTGAGGAAACAGATGCTAGAGAGGGAAAAGGCTGGTATTTTGGGGAAAAAAGGCCGTTTGTTAAAGAATAAGCTGGCATTTCTGGGAGAATATGTCCCATCGTTGGGAGAAAACGGGTGTATGTGGGAGAAAATGTCGTGTATTTGGGAGAAAGCTGGTGTATGTGGGAGAAAAGGCCATTGTGATGGGAGTCAGTGTGATCTTGAGGAGTGGAAAGCAGTATTCTTGAGATGAAACGTGAGGTATTTCTAAGAGTCCTGGTATTTCTGGGAGAAAATGTCTTGTTTTGGAGAGCCAAAGTCCCATTTTGGGGGCAGAAGCTGGTATTTCTGTGACACTGCCATCTTGATGGGGGTAAGTGTGATCTTGAGGAGTGTAAAGCAGCATTTTGGTTAGAAAATGGGAGCTCTTCCTAAGAGCAGTGCTATTTCTGGGAGAAAAGGAGCTCTACTGGGCATAAAAATGGTGTATCTGTGATAAAATGCCACATTTCTGAAAGAAACTGTCCTCTTGCGGAGTGTAATGCTGTATGTTCCGGAGGAAATGGGAAATATTCAGCAGAGTCCTGGTATTTCTGGGAGAAGGGGTCTGATGTGGCGGGGGGAAGGTGATGTATCTGTGAGAAAGCTGGTGTTTCTGGGAGAAAATGCCAGGTATTGGTGAGGAAACAGATGCTAGAGAGGGAAAAGGCTGGTATTTTGGGGAAAAAAGGCCGTTTTTTAAAGAATAAGCTGGCATTTCTGGGAGAATATGTCCCATCGTTGGGAGAAAACGGGTGTATGTGGGAGAAAATGTCGTGTATTTGGGAGAAAGCTGGTGTATGTGGGAGAAAAGGCCATTGTGATGGGAGTCAGTGTGATCTTGAGGAGTGGAAAGCAGTATTCTTGAGATGAAACGTGAGGTATTTCTAAGAGTCCTGGTATTTCTGGGAGAAAATGTCTTGTTTTGGAGAGCCAAAGTCCCATTTTGGGGGCAGAAGCTGGTATTTCTGTGACACTGCCATCTTGATGGGGGTAAGTGTGATCTTGAGGAGTGTAAAGCAGCATTTTGGTTAGAAAATGGGAGCTCTTCCTAAGAGCAGTGCTATTTCTGGGAGAAAAGGAGCTCTACTGGGCATAAAAATGGTGTATCTGTGATAAAATGCCACATTTCTGAAAGAAACTGTCCTCTTGCGGAGTGTAATGCTGTATGTTCCGGAGGAAATGGGAAATATTCAGCAGAGTCCTGGTATTTCTGGGAGAAGGGGTCTGATGTGGCGGGGGGAAGGTGATGTATCTGTGAGAAAGCTGGTGTTTCTGGGAGAAAATGCCAGGTATTGGTGAGGAAACAGATGCTAGAGAGGGAAAAGGCTGGTATTTTGGGGAAAAAAGGCCGTTTGTTAAAGAATAAGCTGGCATTTCTGGGAGAATATGTCCCATCGTTGGGAGAAAACGGGTGTATGTGGGAGAAAATGTCGTGTATTTGGGAGAAAGCTGGTGTATGTGGGAGAAAAGGCCATTGTGATGGGAGTCAGTGTGATCTTGAGGAGTGGAAAGCAGTATTCTTGAGATGAAACGTGAGGTATTTCTAAGAGTCCTGGTATTTCTGGGAGAAAATGTCTTGTTTTGGAGAGCCAAAGTCCCATTTTGGGGGCAGAAGCTGGTATTTCTGTGACACTGCCATCTTGATGGGGGTAAGTGTGATCTTGAGGAGTGTAAAGCAGCATTTTGGTTAGAAAATGGGAGCTCTTCCTAAGAGCAGTGCTATTTCTGGGAGAAAAGGAGCTCTACTGGGCATAAAAATGGTGTATCTGTGATAAAATGCCACATTTCTGAAAGAAACTGTCCTCTTGCGGAGTGTAATGCTGTATGTTCCGGAGGAAATGGGAAATATTCAGCAGAGTCCTGGTATTTCTGGGAGAAGGGGTCTGATGTGGCGGGGGGAAGGTGATGTATCTGTGAGAAAGCTGGTGTTTCTGGGAGAAAATGCCAGGTATTGGTGAGGAAACAGATGCTAGAGAGGGAAAAGGCTGGTATTTTGGGGAAAAAAGGCCGTTTTTTAAAGAATAAGCTGGCATTTCTGGGAGAATATGTCCCATCGTTGGGAGAAAACGGGTGTATGTGGGAGAAAATGTCGTGTATTTGGGAGAAAGCTGGTGTATGTGGGAGAAAAGGCCATTGTGATGGGAGTCAGTGTGATCTTGAGGAGTGGAAAGCAGTATTCTTGAGATGAAACGTGAGGTATTTCTAAGAGTCCTGGTATTTCTGGGAGAAAATGTCTTGTTTTGGAGAGCCAAAGTCCCATTTTGGGGGCAGAAGCTGGTATTTCTGTGACACTGCCATCTTGATGGGGGTAAGTGTGATCTTGAGGAGTGTAAAGCAGCATTTTGGTTAGAAAATGGGAGCTCTTCCTAAGAGCAGTGCTATTTCTGGGAGAAAAGGAGCTCTACTGGGCATAAAAATGGTGTATCTGTGATAAAATGCCACATTTCTGAAAGAAACTGTCCTCTTGCGGAGTGTAATGCTGTATGTTCCGGAGGAAATGGGAAATATTCAGCAGAGTCCTGGTATTTCTGGGAGAAGAGGTCTGATGTGGGGGGGGGAAGGTGATGTATCTGTGAGAAAGCTGGTGTTTCTGGGAGAAAATGCCAGGTATTGGTGAGGAAACAGATGCTAGAGAGGGAAAAGGCTGGTATTTTGGGGAAAAAAGGCCGTTTTTTAAAGAATAAGCTGGCATTTCTGGGAGAATATGTCCCATCGTTGGGAGAAAACGGGTGTATGTGGGAGAAAATGTCGTGTATTTGGGAGAAAGCTGGTGTATGTGGGAGAAAAGGCCATTGTGATGGGAGTCAGTGTGATCTTGAGGAGTGGAAAGCAGTATTCTTGAGATGAAACGTGAGGTATTTCTAAGAGTCCTGGTATTTCTGGGAGAAAATGTCTTGTTTTGGAGAGCCAAAGTCCCATTTTGGGGGCAGAAGCTGGTATTTCTGTGACACTGCCATCTTGATGGGGGTAAGTGTGATCTTGAGGAGTGTAAAGCAGCATTTTGGTTAGAAAATGGGAGCTCTTCCTAAGAGCAGTGCTATTTCTGGGAGAAAAGGAGCTCTACTGGGCATAAAAATGGTGTATCTGTGATAAAATGCCACATTTCTGAAAGAAACTGTCCTCTTGCGGAGTGTAATGCTGTATGTTCCGGAGGAAATGGGAAATATTCAGCAGAGTCCTGGTATTTCTGGGAGAAGGGGTCTGATGTGGCGGGGGGAAGGTGATGTATCTGTGAGAAAGCTGGTGTTTCTGGGAGAAAATGCCAGGTATTGGTGAGGAAACAGATGCTAGAGAGGGAAAAGGCTGGTATTTTGGGGAAAAAAGGCCGTTTGTTAAAGAATAAGCTGGCATTTCTGGGAGAATATGTCCCATCTTTGGGAGAAAACGGGTGTATGTGGGAGAAAATGTCGTGTATTTGGGAGAAAGCTGGTGTATGTGGGAGAAAAGGCCATTGTGATGGGAGTCAGTGTGATCTTGAGGAGTGGAAAGCAGTATTCTTGAGATGAAACGTGAGGTATTTCTAAGAGTCCTGGTATTTCTGGGAGAAAATGTCTTGTTTTGGAGAGCCAAAGTCCCATTTTGGGGGCAGAAGCTGGTATTTCTGTGACACTGCCATCTTGATGGGGGTAAGTGTGATCTTGAGGAGTGTAAAGCAGCATTTTGGTTAGAAAATGGGAGCTCTTCCTAAGAGCAGTGCTATTTCTGGGAGAAAAGGAGCTCTACTGGGCATAAAAATGGTGTATCTGTGATAAAATGCCACATTTCTGAAAGAAGCTGTCCTCTTGCGGAGTGTAATGCTGTATGTTCCGGAGGAAATGGGAAATATTCAGCAGAGTCCTGGTATTTCTGGGAGAAGGGGTCTGATGTGGCGGGGGGAAGGTGATGTATCTGTGAGAAAGCTGGTGTTTCTGGGAGAAAATGCCAGGTATTGGTGAGGAAACAGATGCTAGAGAGGGAAAAGGCTGGTATTTTGGGGAAAAAAGGCCGTTTTTTAAAGAATAAGCTGGCATTTCTGGGAGAATATGTCCCATCGTTGGGAGAAAACGGGTGTATGTGGGAGAAAATGTCGTGTATTTGGGAGAAAGCTGGTGTATGTGGGAGAAAAGGCCATTGTGATGGGAGTCAGTGTGATCTTGAGGAGTGGAAAGCAGTATTCTTGAGATGAAACGTGAGGTATTTCTAAGAGTCCTGGTATTTCTGGGAGAAAATGTCTTGTTTTGGAGAGCCAAAGTCCCATTTTGGGGGCAGAAGCTGGTATTTCTGTGACACTGCCATCTTGATGGGGGTAAGTGTGATCTTGAGGAGTGTAAAGCAGCATTTTGGTTAGAAAATGGGAGCTCTTCCTAAGAGCAGTGCTATTTCTGGGAGAAAAGGAGCTCTACTGGGCATAAAAATGGTGTATCTGTGATAAAATGCCACATTTCTGAAAGAAACTGTCCTCTTGCGGAGTGTAATGCTGTATGTTCCGGAGGAAATGGGAAATATTCAGCAGAGTCCTGGTATTTCTGGGAGAAGAGGTCTGATGTGGGGGGGGGAAGGTGATGTATCTGTGAGAAAGCTGGTGTTTCTGGGAGAAAATGCCAGGTATTGGTGAGGAAACAGATGCTAGAGAGGGAAAAGGCTGGTATTTTGGGGAAAAAAGGCCGTTTTTTAAAGAATAAGCTGGCATTTCTGGGAGAATATGTCCCATCGTTGGGAGAAAACGGGTGTATGTGGGAGAAAATGTCGTGTATTTGGGAGAAAGCTGGTGTATGTGGGAGAAAAGGCCATTGTGATGGGAGTCAGTGTGATCTTGAGGAGTGGAAAGCAGTATTCTTGAGATGAAACGTGAGGTATTTCTAAGAGTCCTGGTATTTCTGGGAGAAAATGTCTTGTTTTGGAGAGCCAAAGTCCCATTTTGGGGGCAGAAGCTGGTATTTCTGTGACACTGCCATCTTGATGGGGGTAAGTGTGATCTTGAGGAGTGTAAAGCAGCATTTTGGTTAGAAAATGGGAGCTCTTCCTAAGAGCAGTGCTATTTCTGGGAGAAAAGGAGCTCTACTGGGCATAAAAATGGTGTATCTGTGATAAAATGCCACATTTCTGAAAGAAACTGTCCTCTTGCGGAGTGTAATGCTGTATGTTCCGGAGGAAATGGGAAATATTCAGCAGAGTCCTGGTATTTCTGGGAGAAGGGGTCTGATGTGGCGGGGGGAAGGTGATGTATCTGTGAGAAAGCTGGTGTTTCTGGGAGAAAATGCCAGGTATTGGTGAGGAAACAGATGCTAGAGAGGGAAAAGGCTGGTATTTTGGGGAAAAAAGGCCGTTTGTTAAAGAATAAGCTGGCATTTCTGGGAGAATATGTCCCATCTTTGGGAGAAAACGGGTGTATGTGGGAGAAAATGTCGTGTATTTGGGAGAAAGCTGGTGTATGTGGGAGAAAAGGCCATTGTGATGGGAGTCAGTGTGATCTTGAGGAGTGGAAAGCAGTATTCTTGAGATGAAACGTGAGGTATTTCTAAGAGTCCTGGTATTTCTGGGAGAAAATGTCTTGTTTTGGAGAGCCAAAGTCCCATTTTGGGGGCAGAAGCTGGTATTTCTGTGACACTGCCATCTTGATGGGGGTAAGTGTGATCTTGAGGAGTGTAAAGCAGCATTTTGGTTAGAAAATGGGAGCTCTTCCTAAGAGCAGTGCTATTTCTGGGAGAAAAGGAGCTCTACTGGGCATAAAAATGGTGTATCTGTGATAAAATGCCACATTTCTGAAAGAAACTGTCCTCTTGCGGAGTGTAATGCTGTATGTTCCGGAGGAAATGGGAAATATTCAGCAGAGTCCTGGTATTTCTGGGAGAAGGGGTCTGATGTGGCGGGGGGAAGGTGATGTATCTGTGAGAAAGCTGGTGTTTCTGGGAGAAAATGCCAGGTATTGGTGAGGAAACAGACGCTAGAGAGGGAAAAGGCTGGTATTTTGGGGAAAAAAGGCCGTTTTTTAAAGAATAAGCTGGCATTTCTGGGAGAATATGTCCCATCGTTGGGAGAAAACGGGTGTATGTGGGAGAAAATGTCGTGTATTTGGGAGAAAGCTGGTGTATGTGGGAGAAAAGGCCATTGTGATGGGAGTCAGTGTGATCTTGAGGAGTGGAAAGCAGTATTCTTGAGATGAAACGTGAGGTATTTCTAAGAGTCCTGGTATTTCTGGGAGAAAATGTCTTGTTTTGGAGAGCCAAAGTCCCATTTTGGGGGCAGAAGCTGGTATTTCTGTGACACTGCCATCTTGATGGGGGTAAGTGTGATCTTGAGGAGTGTAAAGCAGCATTTTGGTTAGAAAATGGGAGCTCTTCCTAAGAGCAGTGCTATTTCTGGGAGAAAAGGAGCTCTACTGGGCATAAAAATGCTGTATCTGTGATAAAATGCCACATTTCTGAAAGAAACTGTCCTCTTGCGGAGTGTAATGCTGTATGTTCCGGAGGAAATGGGAAATATTCAGCAGAGTCCTGGTATTTCTGGGAGAAGAGGTCTGATGTGGGGGGGGGAAGGTGATGTATCTGTGAGAAAGCTGGTGTTTCTGGGAGAAAATGCCAGGTATTGGTGAGGAAACAGATGCTAGAGAGGGAAAAGGCTGGTATTTTGGGGAAAAAAGGCCGTTTTTTAAAGAATAAGCTGGCATTTCTGGGAGAATATGTCCCATCGTTGGGAGAAAACGGGTGTATGTGGGAGAAAATGTCGTGTATTTGGGAGAAAGCTGGTGTATGTGGGAGAAAAGGCCATTGTGATGGGAGTCAGTGTGATCTTGAGGAGTGGAAAGCAGTATTCTTGAGATGAAACGTGAGGTATTTCTAAGAGTCCTGGTATTTCTGGGAGAAAATGTCTTGTTTTGGAGAGCCAAAGTCCCATTTTGGGGGCAGAAGCTGGTATTTCTGTGACACTGCCATCTTGATGGGGGTAAGTGTGATCTTGAGGAGTGTAAAGCAGCATTTTGGTTAGAAAATGGGAGCTCTTCCTAAGAGCAGTGCTATTTCTGGGAGAAAAGGAGCTCTACTGGGCATAAAAATGGTGTATCTGTGATAAAATGCCACATTTCTGAAAGAAACTGTCCTCTTGCGGAGTGTAATGCTGTATGTTCCGGAGGAAATGGGAAATATTCAGCAGAGTCCTGGTATTTCTGGGAGAAGGGGTCTGATGTGGCGGGGGGAAGGTGATGTATCTGTGAGAAAGCTGGTGTTTCTGGGAGAAAATGCCAGGTATTGGTGAGGAAACAGATGCTAGAGAGGGAAAAGGCTGGTATTTTGGGGAAAAAAGGCCGTTTTTTAAAGAATAAGCTGGCATTTCTGGGAGAATATGTCCCATCGTTGGGAGAAAACGGGTGTATGTGGGAGAAAATGTCGTGTATTTGGGAGAAAGCTGGTGTATGTGGGAGAAAAGGCCATTGTGATGGGAGTCAGTGTGATCTTGAGGAGTGGAAAGCAGTATTCTTGAGATGAAACGTGAGGTATTTCTAAGAGTCCTGGTATTTCTGGGAGAAAATGTCTTGTTTTGGAGAGCCAAAGTCCCATTTTGGGGGCAGAAGCTGGTATTTCTGTGACACTGCCATCTTGATGGGGGTAAGTGTGATCTTGAGGAGTGTAAAGCAGCATTTTGGTTAGAAAATGGGAGCTCTTCCTAAGAGCAGTGCTATTTCTGGGAGAAAAGGAGCTCTACTGGGCATAAAAATGGTGTATCTGTGATAAAATGCCACATTTCTGAAAGAAACTGTCCTCTTGCGGAGTGTAATGCTGTATGTTCCGGAGGAAATGGGAAATATTCAGCAGAGTCCTGGTATTTCTGGGAGAAGAGGTCTGATGTGGGGGGGGGAAGGTGATGTATCTGTGAGAAAGCTGGTGTTTCTGGGAGAAAATGCCAGGTATTGGTGAGGAAACAGATGCTAGAGAGGGAAAAGGCTGGTATTTTGGGGAAAAAAGGCCGTTTTTTAAAGAATAAGCTGGCATTTCTGGGAGAATATGTCCCATCGTTGGGAGAAAACGGGTGTATGTGGGAGAAAATGTCGTGTATTTGGGAGAAAGCTGGTGTATGTGGGAGAAAAGGCCATTGTGATGGGAGTCAGTGTGATCTTGAGGAGTGGAAAGCAGTATTCTTGAGATGAAACGTGAGGTATTTCTAAGAGTCCTGGTATTTCTGGGAGAAAATGTCTTGTTTTGGAGAGCCAAAGTCCCATTTTGGGGGCAGAAGCTGGTATTTCTGTGACACTGCCATCTTGATGGGGGTAAGTGTGATCTTGAGGAGTGTAAAGCAGCATTTTGGTTAGAAAATGGGAGCTCTTCCTAAGAGCAGTGCTATTTCTGGGAGAAAAGGAGCTCTACTGGGCATAAAAATGGTGTATCTGTGATAAAATGCCACATTTCTGAAAGAAACTGTCCTCTTGCGGAGTGTAATGCTGTATGTTCCGGAGGAAATGGGAAATATTCAGCAGAGTCCTGGTATTTCTGGGAGAAGGGGTCTGATGTGGCGGGGGGAAGGTGATGTATCTGTGAGAAAGCTGGTGTTTCTGGGAGAAAATGCCAGGTATTGGTGAGGAAACAGATGCTAGAGAGGGAAAAGGCTGGTATTTTGGGGAAAAAAGGCCGTTTGTTAAAGAATAAGCTGGCATTTCTGGGAGAATATGTCCCATCTTTGGGAGAAAACGGGTGTATGTGGGAGAAAATGTCGTGTATTTGGGAGAAAGCTGGTGTATGTGGGAGAAAAGGCCATTGTGATGGGAGTCAGTGTGATCTTGAGGAGTGGAAAGCAGTATTCTTGAGATGAAACGTGAGGTATTTCTAAGAGTCCTGGTATTTCTGGGAGAAAATGTCTTGTTTTGGAGAGCCAAAGTCCCATTTTGGGGGCAGAAGCTGGTATTTCTGTGACACTGCCATCTTGATGGGGGTAAGTGTGATCTTGAGGAGTGTAAAGCAGCATTTTGGTTAGAAAATGGGAGCTCTTCCTAAGAGCAGTGCTATTTCTGGGAGAAAAGGAGCTCTACTGGGCATAAAAATGGTGTATCTGTGATAAAATGCCACATTTCTGAAAGAAACTGTCCTCTTGCGGAGTGTAATGCTGTATGTTCCGGAGGAAATGGGAAATATTCAGCAGAGTCCTGGTATTTCTGGGAGAAGGGGTCTGATGTGGCGGGGGGAAGGTGATGTATCTGTGAGAAAGCTGGTGTTTCTGGGAGAAAATGCCAGGTATTGGTGAGGAAACAGACGCTAGAGAGGGAAAAGGCTGGTATTTTGGGGAAAAAAGGCCGTTTTTTAAAGAATAAGCTGGCATTTCTGGGAGAATATGTCCCATCGTTGGGAGAAAACGGGTGTATGTGGGAGAAAATGTCGTGTATTTGGGAGAAAGCTGGTGTATGTGGGAGAAAAGGCCATTGTGATGGGAGTCAGTGTGATCTTGAGGAGTGGAAAGCAGTATTCTTGAGATGAAACGTGAGGTATTTCTAAGAGTCCTGGTATTTCTGGGAGAAAATGTCTTGTTTTGGAGAGCCAAAGTCCCATTTTGGGGGCAGAAGCTGGTATTTCTGTGACACTGCCATCTTGATGGGGGTAAGTGTGATCTTGAGGAGTGTAAAGCAGCATTTTGGTTAGAAAATGGGAGCTCTTCCTAAGAGCAGTGCTATTTCTGGGAGAAAAGGAGCTCTACTGGGCATAAAAATGGTGTATCTGTGATAAAATGCCACATTTCTGAAAGAAACTGTCCTCTTGCGGAGTGTAATGCTGTATGTTCCGGAGGAAATGGGAAATATTCAGCAGAGTCCTGGTATTTCTGGGAGAAGAGGTCTGATGTGGGGGGGGGAAGGTGATGTATCTGTGAGAAAGCTGGTGTTTCTGGGAGAAAATGCCAGGTATTGGTGAGGAAACAGATGCTAGAGAGGGAAAAGGCTGGTATTTTGGGGAAAAAAGGCCGTTTTTTAAAGAATAAGCTGGCATTTCTGGGAGAATATGTCCCATCGTTGGGAGAAAACGGGTGTATGTGGGAGAAAATGTCGTGTATTTGGGAGAAAGCTGGTGTATGTGGGAGAAAAGGCCATTGTGATGGGAGTCAGTGTGATCTTGAGGAGTGGAAAGCAGTATTCTTGAGATGAAACGTGAGGTATTTCTAAGAGTCCTGGTATTTCTGGGAGAAAATGTCTTGTTTTGGAGAGCCAAAGTCCCATTTTGGGGGCAGAAGCTGGTATTTCTGTGACACTGCCATCTTGATGGGGGTAAGTGTGATCTTGAGGAGTGTAAAGCAGCATTTTGGTTAGAAAATGGGAGCTCTTCCTAAGAGCAGTGCTATTTCTGGGAGAAAAGGAGCTCTACTGGGCATAAAAATGGTGTATCTGTGATAAAATGCCACATTTCTGAAAGAAACTGTCCTCTTGCGGAGTGTAATGCTGTATGTTCCGGAGGAAATGGGAAATATTCAGCAGAGTCCTGGTATTTCTGGGAGAAGGGGTCTGATGTGGCGGGGGGAAGGTGATGTATCTGTGAGAAAGCTGGTGTTTCTGGGAGAAAATGCCAGGTATTGGTGAGGAAACAGATGCTAGAGAGGGAAAAGGCTGGTATTTTGGGGAAAAAAGGCCGTTTTTTAAAGAATAAGCTGGCATTTCTGGGAGAATATGTCCCATCGTTGGGAGAAAACGGGTGTATGTGGGAGAAAATGTCGTGTATTTGGGAGAAAGCTGGTGTATGTGGGAGAAAAGGCCATTGTGATGGGAGTCAGTGTGATCTTGAGGAGTGGAAAGCAGTATTCTTGAGATGAAACGTGAGGTATTTCTAAGAGTCCTGGTATTTCTGGGAGAAAATGTCTTGTTTTGGAGAGCCAAAGTCCCATTTTGGGGGCAGAAGCTGGTATTTCTGTGACACTGCCATCTTGATGGGGGTAAGTGTGATCTTGAGGAGTGTAAAGCAGCATTTTGGTTAGAAAATGGGAGCTCTTCCTAAGAGCAGTGCTATTTCTGGGAGAAAAGGAGCTCTACTGGGCATAAAAATGGTGTATCTGTGATAAAATGCCACATTTCTGAAAGAAACTGTCCTCTTGCGGAGTGTAATGCTGTATGTTCCGGAGGAAATGGGAAATATTCAGCAGAGTCCTGGTATTTCTGGGAGAAGAGGTCTGATGTGGGGGGGGGAAGGTGATGTATCTGTGAGAAAGCTGGTGTTTCTGGGAGAAAATGCCAGGTATTGGTGAGGAAACAGATGCTAGAGAGGGAAAAGGCTGGTATTTTGGGGAAAAAAGGCCGTTTTTTAAAGAATAAGCTGGCATTTCTGGGAGAATATGTCCCATCGTTGGGAGAAAACGGGTGTATGTGGGAGAAAATGTCGTGTATTTGGGAGAAAGCTGGTGTATGTGGGAGAAAAGGCCATTGTGATGGGAGTCAGTGTGATCTTGAGGAGTGGAAAGCAGTATTCTTGAGATGAAACGTGAGGTATTTCTAAGAGTCCTGGTATTTCTGGGAGAAAATGTCTTGTTTTGGAGAGCCAAAGTCCCATTTTGGGGGCAGAAGCTGGTATTTCTGTGACACTGCCATCTTGATGGGGGTAAGTGTGATCTTGAGGAGTGTAAAGCAGCATTTTGGTTAGAAAATGGGAGCTCTTCCTAAGAGCAGTGCTATTTCTGGGAGAAAAGGAGCTCTACTGGGCATAAAAATGGTGTATCTGTGATAAAATGCCACATTTCTGAAAGAAACTGTCCTCTTGCGGAGTGTAATGCTGTATGTTCCGGAGGAAATGGGAAATATTCAGCAGAGTCCTGGTATTTCTGGGAGAAGGGGTCTGATGTGGCGGGGGGAAGGTGATGTATCTGTGAGAAAGCTGGTGTTTCTGGGAGAAAATGCCAGGTATTGGTGAGGAAACAGATGCTAGAGAGGGAAAAGGCTGGTATTTTGGGGAAAAAAGGCCGTTTGTTAAAGAATAAGCTGGCATTTCTGGGAGAATATGTCCCATCGTTGGGAGAAAACGGGTGTATGTGGGAGAAAATGTCGTGTATTTGGGAGAAAGCTGGTGTATGTGGGAGAAAAGGCCATTGTGATGGGAGTCAGTGTGATCTTGAGGAGTGGAAAGCAGTATTCTTGAGATGAAACGTGAGGTATTTCTAAGAGTCCTGGTATTTCTGGGAGAAAATGTCTTGTTTTGGAGAGCCAAAGTCCCATTTTGGGGGCAGAAGCTGGTATTTCTGTGACACTGCCATCTTGATGGGGGTAAGTGTGATCTTGAGGAGTGTAAAGCAGCATTTTGGTTAGAAAATGGGAGCTCTTCCTAAGAGCAGTGCTATTTCTGGGAGAAAAGGAGCTCTACTGGGCATAAAAATGGTGTATCTGTGATAAAATGCCACATTTCTGAAAGAAACTGTCCTCTTGCGGAGTGTAATGCTGTATGTTCCGGAGGAAATGGGAAATATTCAGCAGAGTCCTGGTATTTCTGGGAGAAGAGGTCTGATGTGGGGGGGGGAAGGTGATGTATCTGTGAGAAAGCTGGTGTTTCTGGGAGAAAATGCCAGGTATTGGTGAGGAAACAGATGCTAGAGAGGGAAAAGGCTGGTATTTTGGGGAAAAAAGGCCGTTTTTTAAAGAATAAGCTGGCATTTCTGGGAGAATATGTCCCATCGTTGGGAGAAAACGGGTGTATGTGGGAGAAAATGTCGTGTATTTGGGAGAAAGCTGGTGTATGTGGGAGAAAAGGCCATTGTGATGGGAGTCAGTGTGATCTTGAGGAGTGGAAAGCAGTATTCTTGAGATGAAACGTGAGGTATTTCTAAGAGTCCTGGTATTTCTGGGAGAAAATGTCTTGTTTTGGAGAGCCAAAGTCCCATTTTGGGGGCAGAAGCTGGTATTTCTGTGACACTGCCATCTTGATGGGGGTAAGTGTGATCTTGAGGAGTGTAAAGCAGCATTTTGGTTAGAAAATGGGAGCTCTTCCTAAGAGCAGTGCTATTTCTGGGAGAAAAGGAGCTCTACTGGGCATAAAAATGGTGTATCTGTGATAAAATGCCACATTTCTGAAAGAAGCTGTCCTCTTGCGGAGTGTAATGCTGTATGTTCCGGAGGAAATGGGAAATATTCAGCAGAGTCCTGGTATTTCTGGGAGAAGGGGTCTGATGTGGCGGGGGGAAGGTGATGTATCTGTGAGAAAGCTGGTGTTTCTGGGAGAAAATGCCAGGTATTGGTGAGGAAACAGATGCTAGAGAGGGAAAAGGCTGGTATTTTGGGGAAAAAAGGCCGTTTTTTAAAGAATAAGCTGGCATTTCTGGGAGAATATGTCCCATCGTTGGGAGAAAACGGGTGTATGTGGGAGAAAATGTCGTGTATTTGGGAGAAAGCTGGTGTATGTGGGAGAAAAGGCCATTGTGATGGGAGTCAGTGTGATCTTGAGGAGTGGAAAGCAGTATTCTTGAGATGAAACGTGAGGTATTTCTAAGAGTCCTGGTATTTCTGGGAGAAAATGTCTTGTTTTGGAGAGCCAAAGTCCCATTTTGGGGGCAGAAGCTGGTATTTCTGTGACACTGCCATCTTGATGGGGGTAAGTGTGATCTTGAGGAGTGTAAAGCAGCATTTTGGTTAGAAAATGGGAGCTCTTCCTAAGAGCAGTGCTATTTCTGGGAGAAAAGGAGCTCTACTGGGCATAAAAATGGTGTATCTGTGATAAAATGCCACATTTCTGAAAGAAACTGTCCTCTTGCGGAGTGTAATGCTGTATGTTCCGGAGGAAATGGGAAATATTCAGCAGAGTCCTGGTATTTCTGGGAGAAGAGGTCTGATGTGGGGGGGGGAAGGTGATGTATCTGTGAGAAAGCTGGTGTTTCTGGGAGAAAATGCCAGGTATTGGTGAGGAAACAGATGCTAGAGAGGGAAAAGGCTGGTATTTTGGGGAAAAAAGGCCGTTTGTTAAAGAATAAGCTGGCATTTCTGGGAGAATATGTCCCATCTTTGGGAGAAAACGGGTGTATGTGGGAGAAAATGTCGTGTATTTGGGAGAAAGCTGGTGTATGTGGGAGAAAAGGCCATTGTGATGGGAGTCAGTGTGATCTTGAGGAGTGGAAAGCAGTATTCTTGAGATGAAACGTGAGGTATTTCTAAGAGTCCTGGTATTTCTGGGAGAAAATGTCTTGTTTTGGAGAGCCAAAGTCCCATTTTGGGGGCAGAAGCTGGTATTTCTGTGACACTGCCATCTTGATGGGGGTAAGTGTGATCTTGAGGAGTGTAAAGCAGCATTTTGGTTAGAAAATGGGAGCTCTTCCTAAGAGCAGTGCTATTTCTGGGAGAAAAGGAGCTCTACTGGGCATAAAAATGGTGTATCTGTGATAAAATGCCACATTTCTGAAAGAAACTGTCCTCTTGCGGAGTGTAATGCTGTATGTTCCGGAGGAAATGGGAAATATTCAGCAGAGTCCTGGTATTTCTGGGAGAAGGGGTCTGATGTGGCGGGGGGAAGGTGATGTATCTGTGAGAAAGCTGGTGTTTCTGGGAGAAAATGCCAGGTATTGGTGAGGAAACAGATGCTAGAGAGGGAAAAGGCTGGTATTTTGGGGAAAAAAGGCCGTTTTTTAAAGAATAAGCTGGCATTTCTGGGAGAATATGTCCCATCGTTGGGAGAAAACGGGTGTATGTGGGAGAAAATGTCGTGTATTTGGGAGAAAGCTGGTGTATGTGGGAGAAAAGGCCATTGTGATGGGAGTCAGTGTGATCTTGAGGAGTGGAAAGCAGTATTCTTGAGATGAAACGTGAGGTATTTCTAAGAGTCCTGGTATTTCTGGGAGAAAATGTCTTGTTTTGGAGAGCCAAAGTCCCATTTTGGGGGCAGAAGCTGGTATTTCTGTGACACTGCCATCTTGATGGGGGTAAGTGTGATCTTGAGGAGTGTAAAGCAGCATTTTGGTTAGAAAATGGGAGCTCTTCCTAAGAGCAGTGCTATTTCTGGGAGAAAAGGAGCTCTACTGGGCATAAAAATGGTGTATCTGTGATAAAATGCCACATTTCTGAAAGAAACTGTCCTCTTGCGGAGTGTAATGCTGTATGTTCCGGAGGAAATGGGAAATATTCAGCAGAGTCCTGGTATTTCTGGGAGAAGAGGTCTGATGTGGCGGGGGGAAGGTGATGTATCTGTGAGAAAGCTGGTGTTTCTGGGAGAAAATGCCAGGTATTGGTGAGGAAACAGATGCTAGAGAGGGAAAAGGCTGGTATTTTGGGGAAAAAAGGCCGTTTTTTAAAGAATAAGCTGGCATTTCTGGGAGAATATGTCCCATCGTTGGGAGAAAACGGGTGTATGTGGGAGAAAATGTCGTGTATTTGGGAGAAAGCTGGTGTATGTGGGAGAAAAGGCCATTGTGATGGGAGTCAGTGTGATCTTGAGGAGTGGAAAGCAGTATTCTTGAGATGAAACGTGAGGTATTTCTAAGAGTCCTGGTATTTCTGGGAGAAAATGTCTTGTTTTGGAGAGCCAAAGTCCCATTTTGGGGGCAGAAGCTGGTATTTCTGTGACACTGCCATCTTGATGGGGGTAAGTGTGATCTTGAGGAGTGTAAAGCAGCATTTTGGTTAGAAAATGGGAGCTCTTCCTAAGAGCAGTGCTATTTCTGGGAGAAAAGGAGCTCTACTGGGCATAAAAATGGTGTATCTGTGATAAAATGCCACATTTCTGAAAGAAACTGTCCTCTTGCGGAGTGTAATGCTGTATGTTCCGGAGGAAATGGGAAATATTCAGCAGAGTCCTGGTATTTCTGGGAGAAGAGGTCTGATGTGGGGGGGGGAAGGTGATGTATCTGTGAGAAAGCTGGTGTTTCTGGGAGAAAATGCCAGGTATTGGTGAGGAAACAGACGCTAGAGAGGGAAAAGGCTGGTATTTTGGGGAAAAAAGGCCGTTTTTTAAAGAATAAGCTGGCATTTCTGGGAGAATATGTCCCATCGTTGGGAGAAAACGGGTGTATGTGGGAGAAAATGTCGTGTATTTGGGAGAAAGCTGGTGTATGTGGGAGAAAAGGCCATTGTGATGGGAGTCAGTGTGATCTTGAGGAGTGGAAAGCAGTATTCTTGAGATGAAACGTGAGGTATTTCTAAGAGTCCTGGTATTTCTGGGAGAAAATGTCTTGTTTTGGAGAGCCAAAGTCCCATTTTGGGGGCAGAAGCTGGTATTTCTGTGACACTGCCATCTTGATGGGGGTAAGTGTGATCTTGAGGAGTGTAAAGCAGCATTTTGGTTAGAAAATGGGAGCTCTTCCTAAGAGCAGTGCTATTTCTGGGAGAAAAGGAGCTCTACTGGGCATAAAAATGGTGTATCTGTGATAAAATGCCACATTTCTGAAAGAAACTGTCCTCTTGCGGAGTGTAATGCTGTATGTTCCGGAGGAAATGGGAAATATTCAGCAGAGTCCTGGTATTTCTGGGAGAAGAGGTCTGATGTGGGGGGGGGAAGGTGATGTATCTGTGAGAAAGCTGGTGTTTCTGGGAGAAAATGCCAGGTATTGGTGAGGAAACAGATGCTAGAGAGGGAAAAGGCTGGTATTTTGGGGAAAAAAGGCCGTTTTTTAAAGAATAAGCTGGCATTTCTGGGAGAATATGTCCCATCGTTGGGAGAAAACGGGTGTATGTGGGAGAAAATGTCGTGTATTTGGGAGAAAGCTGGTGTATGTGGGAGAAAAGGCCATTGTGATGGGAGTCAGTGTGATCTTGAGGAGTGGAAAGCAGTATTCTTGAGATGAAACGTGAGGTATTTCTAAGAGTCCTGGTATTTCTGGGAGAAAATGTCTTGTTTTGGAGAGCCAAAGTCCCATTTTGGGGGCAGAAGCTGGTATTTCTGTGACACTGCCATCTTGATGGGGGTAAGTGTGATCTTGAGGAGTGTAAAGCAGCATTTTGGTTAGAAAATGGGAGCTCTTCCTAAGAGCAGTGCTATTTCTGGGAGAAAAGGAGCTCTACTGGGCATAAAAATGGTGTATCTGTGATAAAATGCCACATTTCTGAAAGAAACTGTCCTCTTGCGGAGTGTAATGCTGTATGTTCCGGAGGAAATGGGAAATATTCAGCAGAGTCCTGGTATTTCTGGGAGAAGAGGTCTGATGTGGGGGGGGGAAGGTGATGTATCTGTGAGAAAGCTGGTGTTTCTGGGAGAAAATGCCAGGTATTGGTGAGGAAACAGACGCTAGAGAGGGAAAAGGCTGGTATTTTGGGGAAAAAAGGCCGTTTTTTAAAGAATAAGCTGGCATTTCTGGGAGAATATGTCCCATCTTTGGGAGAAAACGGGTGTATGTGGGAGAAAATGTCGTGTATTTGGGAGAAAGCTGGTGTATGTGGGAGAAAAGGCCATTGTGATGGGAGTCAGTTTGATCTTGAGGAGTGGAAAGCAGTATTCTTGAGATGAAACGTGAGGTATTTCTAAGAGTCCTGGTATTTCTGGGAGAAAATGTCTTGTTTTGGAGAGCCAAAGTCCCATTTTGGGGGCAGAAGCTGGTATTTCTGTGACACTGCCATCTTGATGGGGGTAAGTGTGATCTTGAGGAGTGTAAAGCAGCATTTTGGTTAGAAAATGGGAGCTCTTCCTAAGAGCAGTGCTATTTCTGGGAGAAAAGGAGCTCTACTGGGCATAAAAATGGTGTATCTGTGATAAAATGCCACATTTCTGAAAGAAACTGTCCTCTTGCGGAGTGTAATGCTGTATGTTCCGGAGGAAATGGGAAATATTCAGCAGAGTCCTGGTATTTCTGGGAGAAGAGGTCTGATGTGGGGGGGGGGAAGGTGATGTATCTGTGAGAAAGCTGGTGTTTCTGGGAGAAAATGCCAGGTATTGGTGAGGAAACAGATGCTAGAGAGGGAAAAGGCTGGTATTTTGGGGAAAAAAAGGCCGTTTTTTAAAGAATAAGCTGGCATTTCTGGGAGAATATGTCCCATCTTTGGGAGAAAACGGGTGTATGTGGGAGAAAATGTCGTGTATTTGGGAGAAAGCTGGTGTATGTGGGAGAAAAGGCCATTGTGATGGGAGTCAGTGTGATCTTGAGGAGTGGAAAGCAGTATTCTTGAGATGAAACGTGAGGTATTTCTAAGAGTCCTGGTATTTCTGGGAGAAAATGTCTTGTTTTGGAGAGCCAAAGTCCCATTTTGGGGGCAGAAGCTGGTATTTCTGTGACACTGCCATCTTGATGGGGGTAAGTGTGATCTTGAGGAGTGTAAAGCAGCATTTTGGTTAGAAAATGGGAGCTCTTCCTAAGAGCAGTGCTATTTCTGGGAGAAAAGGAGCTCTACTGGGCATAAAAATGGTGTATCTGTGATAAAATGCCACATTTCTGAAAGAAACTGTCCTCTTGCGGAGTGTAATGCTGTATGTTCCGGAGGAAATGGGAAATATTCAGCAGAGTCCTGGTATTTCTGGGAGAAGAGGTCTGATGTGGGGGGGGGAAGGTGATGTATCTGTGAGAAAGCTGGTGTTTCTGGGAGAAAATGCCAGGTATTGGTGAGGAAACATGCTAGAGAGGGAAAAGGCTGGTATTTTGGGGAAAAAAGGCCGTTTTTTAAAGAATAAGCTGGCATTTCTGGGAGAATATGTCCCATCTTTGGGAGAAAACGGGTGTATGTGGGAGAAAATGTCGTGTATTTGGGAGAAAGCTGGTGTATGTGGGAGAAAAGGCCATTGTGATGGGAGTCAGTGTGATCTTGAGGAGTGGAAAGCAGTATTCTTGAGATGAAACGTGAGGTATTTCTAAGAGTCCTGGTATTTCTGGGAGAAAATGTCTTGTTTTGGAGAGCCAAAGTCCCATTTTGGGGGCAGAAGCTGGTATTTCTGTGACACTGCCATCTTGATGGGGGTAAGTGTGATCTTGAGGAGTGTAAAGCAGCATTTTGGTTAGAAAATGGGAGCTCTTCCTAAGAGCAGTGCTATTTCTGGGAGAAAAGGAGCTCTACTGGGCATAAAAATGGTGTATCTGTGATAAAATGCCACATTTCTGAAAGAAGCTGTCCTCTTGCGGAGTGTAATGCTGTATGTTCCGAAGGAAATGGGAAATATTCAGCAGAGTCCTGGTATTTCTGGGAGAAGAGGTCTGATGTGGGGGGGGGAAGGTGATGTATCTGTGAGAAAGCTGGTGTTTCTGGGAGAAAATGCCAGGTATTGGTGAGGAAACAGATGCTAGAGAGGGAAAAGGCTGGTATTTTGGGGAAAAAAGGCCGTTTTTTAAAGAATAAGCTGGCATTTCTGGGAGAATATGTCCCATCTTTGGGAGAAAACGGGTGTATGTGGGAGAAAATGTCGTGTATTTGGGAGAAAGCTGGTGTATGTGGGAGAAAAGGCCATTGTGATGGGAGTCAGTGTGATCTTGAGGAGTGGAAAGCAGTATTCTTGAGATGAAACGTGAGGTATTTCTAAGAGTCCTGGTATTTCTGGGAGAAAATGTCTTGTTTTGGAGAGCCAAAGTCCCATTTTGGGGGCAGAAGCTGGTATTTCTGTGACACTGCCATCTTGATGGGGGTAAGTGTGATCTTGAGGAGTGTAAAGCAGCATTTTGGTTAGAAAATGGGAGCTCTTCCTAAGAGCAGTGCTATTTCTGGGAGAAAAGGAGCTCTACTGGGCATAAAAATGGTGTATCTGTGATAAAATGCCACATTTCTGAAAGAAACTGTCCTCTTGCGGAGTGTAATGCTGTATGTTCCGGAGGAAATGGGAAATATTCAGCAGAGTCCTGGTATTTCTGGGAGAAGAGGTCTGATGTGGGGGGGGGGAAGGTGATGTATCTGTGAGAAAGCTGGTGTTTCTGGGAGAAAATGCCAGGTATTGGTGAGGAAACAGACGCTAGAGAGGGAAAAGGCTGGTATTTTGGGGAAAAAAGGCCGTTTTTTAAAGAATAAGCTGGCATTTCTGGGAGAATATGTCCCATCGTTGGGAGAAAACGGGTGTATGTGGGAGAAAATGTCGTGTATTTGGGAGAAAGCTGGTGTATGTGGGAGAAAAGGCCATTGTGATGGGAGTCAGTGTGATCTTGAGGAGTGGAAAGCAGTATTCTTGAGATGAAACGTGAGGTATTTCTAAGAGTCCTGGTATTTCTGGGAGAAAATGTCTTGTTTTGGAGAGCCAAAGTCCCATTTTGGGGGCAGAAGCTGGTATTTCTCTGACACTGCCATCTTGATGGGGGTAAGTGTGATCTTGAGGAGTGTAAAGCAGCATTTTGGTTAGAAAATGGGAGCTCTTCCTAAGAGCAGTGCTATTTCTGGGAGAAAAGGAGCTCTACTGGGCATAAAAATGGTGTATCTGTGATAAAATGCCACATTTCTGAAAGAAACTGTCCTCTTGCGGAGTGTAATGCTGTATGTTCCGGAGGAAATGGGAAATATTCAGCAGAGTCCTGGTATTTCTGGGAGAAGAGGTCTGATGTGGGGGGGGGAAGGTGATGTATCTGTGAGAAAGCTGGTGTTTCTGGGAGAAAATGCCAGGTATTGGTGAGGAAACAGATGCTAGAGAGGGAAAAGGCTGGTATTTTGGGGAAAAAAGGCCGTTTTTTAAAGAATAAGCTGGCATTTCTGGGAGAATATGTCCCATCTTTGGGAGAAAACGGGTGTATGTGGGAGAAAATGTCGTGTATTTGGGAGAAAGCTGGTGTATGTGGGAGAAAAGGCCATTGTGATGGGAGTCAGTGTGATCTTGAGGAGTGGAAAGCAGTATTCTTGAGATGAAACGTGAGGTATTTCTAAGAGTCCTGGTATTTCTGGGAGAAAATGTCTTGTTTTGGAGAGCCAAAGTCCCATTTTGGGGGCAGAAGCTGGTATTTCTGTGACACTGCCATCTTGATGGGGGTAAGTGTGATCTTGAGGAGTGTAAAGCAGCATTTTGGTTAGAAAATGGGAGCTCTTCCTAAGAGCAGTGCTATTTCTGGGAGAAAAGGAGCTCTACTGGGCATAAAAATGGTGTATCTGTGATAAAATGCCACATTTCTGAAAGAAACTGTCCTCTTGCGGAGTGTAATGCTGTATGTTCCGGAGGAAATGGGAAATATTCAGCAGAGTCCTGGTATTTCTGGGAGAAGAGGTCTGATGTGGGGGGGGGAAGGTGATGTATCTGTGAGAAAGCTGGTGTTTCTGGGAGAAAATGCCAGGTATTGGTGAGGAAACAGACGCTAGAGAGGGAAAAGGCTGGTATTTTGGGGAAAAAAGGCCGTTTTTTAAAGAATAAGCTGGCATTTCTGGGAGAATATGTCCCATCTTTGGGAGAAAACGGGTGTATGTGGGAGAAAATGTCGTGTATTTGGGAGAAAGCTGGTGTATGTGGGAGAAAAGGCCATTGTGATGGGAGTCAGTGTGATCTTGAGGAGTGGAAAGCAGTATTCTTGAGATGAAACGTGAGGTATTTCTAAGAGTCCTGGTATTTCTGGGAGAAAATGTCTTGTTTTGGAGAGCCAAAGTCCCATTTTGGGGGCAGAAGCTGGTATTTCTGTGACACTGCCATCTTGATGGGGGTAAGTGTGATCTTGAGGAGTGTAAAGCAGCATTTTGGTTAGAAAATGGGAGCTCTTCCTAAGAGCAGTGCTATTTCTGGGAGAAAAGGAGCTCTACTGGGCATAAAAATGGTGTATCTGTGATAAAATGCCACACTTCTGAAAGAAACTGTCCTCTTGCGGAGTGTAATGCTGTATGTTCCGGAGGAAATGGGAAATATTCAGCAGAGTCCTGGTATTTCTGGGAGAAGAGGTCTGATGTGGGGGGGGGGAAGGTGATGTATCTGTGAGAAAGCTGGTGTTTCTGGGAGAAAATGCCAGGTATTGGTGAGGAAACAGATGCTAGAGAGGGAAAAGGCTGGTATTTTGGGGAAAAAAGGCCGTTTTTTAAAGAATAAGCTGGCATTTCTGGGAGAATATGTCCCATCTTTGGGAGAAAACGGGTGTATGTGGGAGAAAATGTCGTGTATTTGGGAGAAAGCTGGTGTATGTGGGAGAAAAGGCCATTGTGATGGGAGTCAGTGTGATCTTGAGGAGTGGAAAGCAGTATTCTTGAGATGAAACGTGAGGTATTTCTAAGAGTCCTGGTATTTCTGGGAGAAAATGTCTTGTTTTGGAGAGCCAAAGTCCCATTTTGGGGGCAGAAGCTGGTATTTCTGTGACACTGCCATCTTGATGGGGGTAAGTGTGATCTTGAGGAGTGTAAAGCAGCATTTTGGTTAGAAAATGGGAGCTCTTCCTAAGAGCAGTGCTATTTCTGGGAGAAAAGGAGCTCTACTGGGCATAAAAATGGTGTATCTGTGATAAAATGCCACATTTCTGAAAGAAACTGTCCTCTTGCGGAGTGTAATGCTGTATGTTCCGGAGGAAATGGGAAATATTCAGCAGAGTCCTGGTATTTCTGGGAGAAGAGGTCTGATGTGGGGGGGGGAAGGTGATGTATCTGTGAGAAAGCTGGTGTTTCTGGGAGAAAATGCCAGGTATTGGTGAGGAAACAGATGCTAGAGAGGGAAAAGGCTGGTATTTTGGGGAAAAAAGGCCGTTTTTTAAAGAATAAGCTGGCATTTCTGGGAGAATATGTCCCATCTTTGGGAGAAAACGGGTGTATGTGGGAGAAAATGTCGTGTATTTGGGAGAAAGCTGGTGTATGTGGGAGAAAAGGCCATTGTGATGGGAGTCAGTGTGATCTTGAGGAGTGGAAAGCAGTATTCTTGAGATGAAACGTGAGGTATTTCTAAGAGTCCTGGTATTTCTGGGAGAAAATGTCTTGTTTTGGAGAGCCAAAGTCCCATTTTGGGGGCAGAAGCTGGTATTTCTGTGACACTGCCATCTTGATGGGGGTAAGTGTGATCTTGAGGAGTGTAAAGCAGCATTTTGGTTAGAAAATGGGAGCTCTTCCTAAGAGCAGTGCTATTTCTGGGAGAAAAGGAGCTCTACTGGGCATAAAAATGGTGTATCTGTGATAAAATGCCACATTTCTGAAAGAAACTGTCCTCTTGCGGAGTGTAATGCTGTATGTTCCGGAGGAAATGGGAAATATTCAGCAGAGTCCTGGTATTTCTGGGAGAAGAGGTCTGATGTGGGGGGGGGGAAGGTGATGTATCTGTGAGAAAGCTGGTGTTTCTGGGAGAAAATGCCAGGTATTGGTGAGGAAACAGACGCTAGGGAGGGAAAAGGCTGGTATTTTGGGGAAAAAAGGCCATTTGTTAAAGAATAAGCTGGCATTTCTGGGAGAATATGTCCCATCTTTGGGAGAAAACGGGTGTATGTGGGAGAAAATGTCGTGTATTTGGGAGAAAGCTGGTGTATGTGGGAGAAAAGGCCATTGTGATGGGAGTCAGTGTGATCTTGAGGAGTGGAAAGCAGTATTCTTGAGATGAAACGTGAGGTATTTCTAAGAGTCCTGGTATTTCTGGGAGAAAATGTCTTGTTTTGGAGAGCCAAAGTCCCATTTTGGGGGCAGAAGCTGGTATTTCTCTGACACTGCCATCTTGATGGGGGTAAGTGTGATCTTGAGGAGTGTAAAGCAGCATTTTGGTTAGAAAATGGGAGCTCTTCCTAAGAGCAGTGCTATTTCTGGGAGAAAAGGAGCTCTACTGGGCATAAAAATGGTGTATCTGTGATAAAATGCCACATTTCTGAAAGAAACTGTCCTCTTGCGGAGTGTAATGCTGTATGTTCCGGAGGAAATGGGAAATATTCAGCAGAGTCCTGGTATTTCTGGGAGAAGAGGTCTGATGTGGGGGGGGGAAGGTGATGTATCTGTGAGAAAGCTGGTGTTTCTGGGAGAAAATGCCAGGTATTGGTGAGGAAACAGATGCTAGAGAGGGAAAAGGCTGGTATTTTGGGGAAAAAAGGCCGTTTGTTAAAGAATAAGCTGGCATTTCTGGGAGAATATGTCCCATCTTTGGGAGAAAACGGGTGTATGTGGGAGAAAATGTCGTGTATTTGGGAGAAAGCTGGTGTATGTGGGAGAAAAGGCCATTGTGATGGGAGTCAGTGTGATCTTGAGGAGTGGAAAGCAGTATTCTTGAGATGAAACGTGAGGTATTTCTAAGAGTCCTGGTATTTCTGGGAGAAAATGTCTTGTTTTGGAGAGCCAAAGTCCCATTTTGGGGGCAGAAGCTGGTATTTCTGTGACACTGCCATCTTGATGGGGGTAAGTGTGATCTTGAGGAGTGTAAAGCAGCATTTTGGTTAGAAAATGGGAGCTCTTCCTAAGAGCAGTGCTATTTCTGGGAGAAAAGGAGCTCTACTGGGCATAAAAATGGTGTATCTGTGATAAAATGCCACATTTCTGAAAGAAACTGTCCTCTTGCGGAGTGTAATGCTGTATGTTCCGGAGGAAATGGGAAATATTCAGCAGAGTCCTGGTATTTCTGGGAGAAGAGGTCTGATGTGGGGGGGGAAGGTGATGTATCTGTGAGAAAGCTGGTGTTTCTGGGAGAAAATGCCAGGTATTGGTGAGGAAACAGATGCTAGAGAGGGAAAAGGCTGGTATTTTGGGGAAAAAAGGCCGTTTTTTAAAGAATAAGCTGGCATTTCTGGGAGAATATGTCCCATCTTTGGGAGAAAACGGGTGTATGTGGGAGAAAATGTCGTGTATTTGGGAGAAAGCTGGTGTATGTGGGAGAAAAGGCCATTGTGATGGGAGTCAGTGTGATCTTGAGGAGTGGAAAGCAGTATTCTTGAGATGAAACGTGAGGTATTTCTAAGAGTCCTGGTATTTCTGGGAGAAAATGTCTTGTTTTGGAGAGCCAAAGTCCCATTTTGGGGGCAGAAGCTGGTATTTCTGTGACACTGCCATCTTGATGGGGGTAAGTGTGATCTTGAGGAGTGTAAAGCAGCATTTTGGTTAGAAAATGGGAGCTCTTCCTAAGAGCAGTGCTATTTCTGGGAGAAAAGGAGCTCTACTGGGCATAAAAATGGTGTATCTGTGATAAAATGCCACATTTCTGAAAGAAACTGTCCTCTTGCGGAGTGTAATGCTGTATGTTCCGGAGGAAATGGGAAATATTCAGCAGAGTCCTGGTATTTCTGGGAGAAGAGATCTGATGTGGGGGGGGGAAGGTGATGTATCTGTGAGAAAGCTGGTGTTTCTGGGAGAAAATGCCAGGTATTGGTGAGGAAACAGACGCTAGAGAGGGAAAAGGCTGGTATTTTGGGGAAAAAAGGCCATTTGTTAAAGAATAAGCTGGCATTTCTGGGAGAATATGTCCCATCTTTGGGAGAAAACGGGTGTATGTGGGAGAAAATGTCGTGTATTTGGGAGAAAGCTGGTGTATGTGGGAGAAAAGGCCATTGTGATGGGAGTCAGTGTGATCTTGAGGAGTGGAAAGCAGTATTCTTGAGATGAAACGTGAGGTATTTCTAAGAGTCCTGGTATTTCTGGGAGAAAATGTCTTGTTTTGGAGAGCCAAAGTCCCATTTTGGGGGCAGAAGCTGGTATTTCTGTGACACTGCCATCTTGATGGGGGTAAGTGTGATCTTGAGGAGTGTAAAGCAGCATTTTGGTTAGAAAATGGGAGCTCTTCCTAAGAGCAGTGCTATTTCTGGGAGAAAAGGAGCTCTACTGGGCATAAAAATGGTGTATCTGTGATAAAATGCCACATTTCTGAAAGAAGCTGTCCTCTTGCGGAGTGTAAAGCTGTATGTTCCGGAGGAAATGGGAAATATTCAGCAGAGTCCTGGTATTTCTGGGAGAAGAGGTCTGATGTGGGGGGGGGAAGGTGATGTATCTGTGAGAAAGCTGGTGTTTCTGGGAGAAAATGCCAGGTATTGGTGAGGAAACAGACGCTAGAGAGGGAAAAGGCTGGTATTTTGGGGAAAAAAGGCCGTTTTTTAAAGAATAAGCTGGCATTTCTGGGAGAATATGTCCCATCGTTGGGAGAAAACGGGTGTATGTGGGAGAAAATGTCGTGTATTTGGGAGAAAGCTGGTGTATGTGGGAGAAAAGGCCATTGTGATGGGAGTCAGTGTGATCTTGAGGAGTGGAAAGCAGTATTCTTGAGATGAAACGTGAGGTATTTCTAAGAGTCCTGGTATTTCTGGGAGAAAATGTCTTGTTTTGGAGAGCCAAAGTCCCATTTTGGGGGCAGAAGCTGGTATTTCTGTGACACTGCCATCTTGATGGGGGTAAGTGTGATCTTGAGGAGTGTAAAGCAGCATTTTGGTTAGAAAATGGGAGCTCTTCCTAAGAGCAGTGCTATTTCTGGGAGAAAAGGAGCTCTACTGGGCATAAAAATGGTGTATCTGTGATAAAATGCCACATTTCTGAAAGAAACTGTCCTCTTGCGGAGTGTAATGCTGTATGTTCCGGAGGAAATGGGAAATATTCAGCAGAGTCCTGGTATTTCTGGGAGAAGAGGTCTGATGTGGGGGGGGGAAGGTGATGTATCTGTGAGAAAGCTGGTGTTTCTGGGAGAAAATGCCAGGTATTGGTGAGGAAACAGATGCTAGAGAGGGAAAAGGCTGGTATTTTGGGGAAAAAAGGCCGTTTTTTAAAGAATAAGCTGGCATTTCTGGGAGAATATGTCCCATCTTTGGGAGAAAACGGGTGTATGTGGGAGAAAATGTCGTGTATTTGGGAGAAAGCTGGTGTATGTGGGAGAAAAGGCCATTGTGATGGGAGTCAGTGTGATCTTGAGGAGTGGAAAGCAGTATTCTTGAGATGAAACGTGAGGTATTTCTAAGAGTCCTGGTATTTCTGGGAGAAAATGTCTTGTTTTGGAGAGCCAAAGTCCCATTTTGGGGGCAGAAGCTGGTATTTCTGTGACACTGCCATCTTGATGGGGGTAAGTGTGATCTTGAGGAGTGTAAAGCAGCATTTTGGTTAGAAAATGGGAGCTCTTCCTAAGAGCAGTGCTATTTCTGGGAGAAAAGGAGCTCTACTGGGCATAAAAATGGTGTATCTGTGATAAAATGCCACATTTCTGAAAGAAACTGTCCTCTTGCGGAGTGTAATGCTGTATGTTCCGGAGGAAATGGGAAATATTCAGCAGAGTCCTGGTATTTCTGGGAGAAGGGGTCTGATGTGGCGGGGGGAAGGTGATGTATCTGTGAGAAAGCTGGTGTTTCTGGGAGAAAATGCCAGGTATTGGTGAGGAAACAGATGCTAGAGAGGGAAAAGGCTGGTATTTTGGGGAAAAAAGGCCGTTTTTTAAAGAATAAGCTGGCATTTCTGGGAGAATATGTCCCATCTTTGGGAGAAAACGGGTGTATGTGGGAGAAAATGTCGTGTATTTGGGAGAAAGCTGGTGTATGTGGGAGAAAAGGCCATTGTGATGGGAGTCAGTGTGATCTTGAGGAGTGGAAAGCAGTATTCTTGAGATGAAACGTGAGGTATTTCTAAGAGTCCTGGTATTTCTGGGAGAAAATGTCTTGTTTTGGAGAGCCAAAGTCCCATTTTGGGGGCAGAAGCTGGTATTTCTCTGACACTGCCATCTTGATGGGGGTAAGTGTGATCTTGAGGAGTGTAAAGCAGCATTTTGGTTAGAAAATGGGAGCTCTTCCTAAGAGCAGTGCTATTTCTGGGAGAAAAGGAGCTCTACTGGGCATAAAAATGGTGTATCTGTGATAAAATGCCACATTTCTGAAAGAAACTGTCCTCTTGCGGAGTGTAATGCTGTATGTTCCGGAGGAAATGGGAAATATTCAGCAGAGTCCTGGTATTTCTGGGAGAAGAGGTCTGATGTGGGGGGGGGAAGGTGATGTATCTGTGAGAAAGCTGGTGTTTCTGGGAGAAAATGCCAGGTATTGGTGAGGAAACAGATGCTAGAGAGGGAAAAGGCTGGTATTTTGGGGAAAAAAGGCCGTTTTTTAAAGAATAAGCTGGCATTTCTGGGAGAATATGTCCCATCTTTGGGAGAAAACGGGTGTATGTGGGAGAAAATGTCGTGTATTTGGGAGAAAGCTGGTGTATGTGGGAGAAAAGGCCATTGTGATGGGAGTCAGTGTGATCTTGAGGAGTGGAAAGCAGTATTCTTGAGATGAAACGTGAGGTATTTCTAAGAGTCCTGGTATTTCTGGGAGAAAATGTCTTGTTTTGGAGAGCCAAAGTCCCATTTTGGGGGCAGAAGCTGGTATTTCTGTGACACTGCCATCTTGATGGGGGTAAGTGTGATCTTGAGGAGTGTAAAGCAGCATTTTGGTTAGAAAATGGGAGCTCTTCCTAAGAGCAGTGCTATTTCTGGGAGAAAAGGAGCTCTACTGGGCATAAAAATGGTGTATCTGTGATAAAATGCCACATTTCTGAAAGAAACTGTCCTCTTGCGGAGTGTAATGCTGTATGTTCCAGAGGAAATGGGAAATATTCAGCAGAGTCCTGGTATTTCTGGGAGAAGAGGTCTGATGTGGGGGGGGAAGGTGATGTATCTGTGAGAAAGCTGGTGTTTCTGGGAGAAAATGCCAGGTATTGGTGAGGAAACAGATGCTAGAGAGGGAAAAGGCTGGTATTTTGGGGAAAAAAGGCCGTTTTTTAAAGAATAAGCTGGCATTTCTGGGAGAATATGTCCCATCGTTGGGAGAAAACGGGTGTATGTGGGAGAAAATGTCGTGTATTTGGGAGAAAGCTGGTGTATGTGGGAGAAAAGGCCATTGTGATGGGAGTCAGTGTGATCTTGAGGAGTGGAAAGCAGTATTCTTGAGATGAAACGTGAGGTATTTCTAAGAGTCCTGGTATTTCTGGAGAAAATGTCTTGTTTTGGAGAGCCAAAGTCCCATTTTGGGGGCAGAAGCTGGTATTTCTGTGACACTGCCATCTTGATGGGGGTAAGTGTGATCTTGAGGAGTGTAAAGCAGCATTTTGGTTAGAAAATGGGAGCTCTTCCTAAGAGCAGTGCTATTTCTGGGAGAAAAGGAGCTCTACTGGGCATAAAAATGGTGTATCTGTGATAAAATGCCACATTTCTGAAAGAAACTGTCCTCTTGCGGAGTGTAATGCTGTATGTTCCGGAGGAAATGGGAAATATTCAGCAGAGTCCTGGTATTTCTGGGAGAAGAGGTCTGATGTGGGGGGGGGAAGGTGATGTATCTGTGAGAAAGCTGGTGTTTCTGGGAGAAAATGCCAGGTATTGGTGAGGAAACAGATGCTAGAGAGGGAAAAGGCTGGTATTTTGGGGAAAAAAGGCCGTTTTTTAAAGAATAAGCTGGCATTTCTGGGAGAATATGTCCCATCTTTGGGAGAAAACGGGTGTATGTGGGAGAAAATGTCGTGTATTTGGGAGAAAGCTGGTGTATGTGGGAGAAAAGGCCATTGTGATGGGAGTCAGTGTGATCTTGAGGAGTGGAAAGCAGTATTCTTGAGATGAAACGTGAGGTATTTCTAAGAGTCCTGGTATTTCTGGGAGAAAATGTCTTGTTTTGGAGAGCCAAAGTCCCATTTTGGGGGCAGAAGCTGGTATTTCTGTGACACTGCCATCTTGATGGGGGTAAGTGTGATCTTGAGGAGTGTAAAGCAGCATTTTGGTTAGAAAATGGGAGCTCTTCCTAAGAGCAGTGCTATTTCTGGGAGAAAAGGAGCTCTACTGGGCATAAAAATGGTGTATCTGTGATAAAATGCCACATTTCTGAAAGAAACTGTCCTCTTGCGGAGTGTAATGCTGTATGTTCCGGAGGAAATGGGAAATATTCAGCAGAGTCCTGGTATTTCTGGGAGAAGAGGTCTGATGTGGGGGGGGGAAGGTGATGTATCTGTGAGAAAGCTGGTGTTTCTGGGAGAAAATGCCAGGTATTGGTGAGGAAACAGATGCTAGAGAGGGAAAAGGCTGGTATTTTGGGGAAAAAAAGGCCGTTTTTTAAAGAATAAGCTGGCATTTCTGGGAGAATATGTCCCATCTTTGGGAGAAAACGGGTGTATGTGGGAGAAAATGTCGTGTATTTGGGAGAAAGCTGGTGTATGTGGGAGAAAAGGCCATTGTGATGGGAGTCAGTGTGATCTTGAGGAGTGGAAAGCAGTATTCTTGAGATGAAACGTGAGGTATTTCTAAGAGTCCTGGTATTTCTGGGAGAAAATGTCTTGTTTTGGAGAGCCAAAGTCCCATTTTGGGGGCAGAAGCTGGTATTTCTGTGACACTGCCATCTTGATGGGGGTAAGTGTGATCTTGAGGAGTGTAAAGCAGCATTTTGGTTAGAAAATGGGAGCTCTTCCTAAGAGCAGTGCTATTTCTGGGAGAAAAGGAGCTCTACTGGGCATAAAAATGGTGTATCTGTGATAAAATGCCACATTTCTGAAAGAAACTGTCCTCTTGCGGAGTGTAATGCTGTATGTTCCGGAGGAAATGGGAAATATTCAGCAGAGTCCTGGTATTTCTGGGAGAAGAGGTCTGATGTGGGGGGGGGGAAGGTGATGTATCTGTGAGAAAGCTGGTGTTTCTGGGAGAAAATGCCAGGTATTGGTGAGGAAACAGATGCTAGAGAGGGAAAAGGCTGGTATTTTGGGGAAAAAAGGCCGTTTTTTAAAGAATAAGCTGGCATTTCTGGGAGAATATGTCCCATCGTTGGGAGAAAACGGGTGTATGTGGGAGAAAATGTCGTGTATTTGGGAGAAAGCTGGTGTATGTGGGAGAAAAGGCCATTGTGATGGGAGTCAGTGTGATCTTGAGGAGTGGAAAGCAGTATTCTTGAGATGAAACGTGAGGTATTTCTAAGAGTCCTGGTATTTCTGGAGAAAATGTCTTGTTTTGGAGAGCCAAAGTCCCATTTTGGGGGCAGAAGCTGGTATTTCTGTGACACTGCCATCTTGATGGGGGTAAGTGTGATCTTGAGGAGTGTAAAGCAGCATTTTGGTTAGAAAATGGGAGCTCTTCCTAAGAGCAGTGCTATTTCTGGGAGAAAAGGAGCTCTACTGGGCATAAAAATGGTGTATCTGTGATAAAATGCCACATTTCTGAAAGAAACTGTCCTCTTGCGGAGTGTAATGCTGTATGTTCCGGAGGAAATGGGAAATATTCAGCAGAGTCCTGGTATTTCTGGGAGAAGAGGTCTGATGTGGGGGGGGGAAGGTGATGTATCTGTGAGAAAGCTGGTGTTTCTGGGAGAAAATGCCAGGTATTGGTGAGGAAACAGATGCTAGAGAGGGAAAAGGCTGGTATTTTGGGGAAAAAAGGCCGTTTTTTAAAGAATAAGCTGGCATTTCTGGGAGAATATGTCCCATCTTTGGGAGAAAACGGGTGTATGTGGGAGAAAATGTCGTGTATTTGGGAGAAAGCTGGTGTATGTGGGAGAAAAGGCCATTGTGATGGGAGTCAGTGTGATCTTGAGGAGTGGAAAGCAGTATTCTTGAGATGAAACGTGAGGTATTTCTAAGAGTCCTGGTATTTCTGGGAGAAAATGTCTTGTTTTGGAGAGCCAAAGTCCCATTTTGGGGGCAGAAGCTGGTATTTCTGTGACACTGCCATCTTGATGGGGGTAAGTGTGATCTTGAGGAGTGTAAAGCAGCATTTTGGTTAGAAAATGGGAGCTCTTCCTAAGAGCAGTGCTATTTCTGGGAGAAAAGGAGCTCTACTGGGCATAAAAATGGTGTATCTGTGATAAAATGCCACATTTCTGAAAGAAACTGTCCTCTTGCGGAGTGTAATGCTGTATGTTCCGGAGGAAATGGGAAATATTCAGCAGAGTCCTGGTATTTCTGGGAGAAGAGATCTGATGTGGGGGGGGGGAAGGTGATGTATCTGTGAGAAAGCTGGTGTTTCTGGGAGAAAATGCCAGGTATTGGTGAGGAAACAGACGCTAGAGAGGGAAAAGGCTGGTATTTTGGGGAAAAAAGGCCATTTGTTAAAGAATAAGCTGGCATTTCTGGGAGAATATGTCCCATCTTTGGGAGAAAACGGGTGTATGTGGGAGAAAATGTCGTGTATTTGGGAGAAAGCTGGTGTATGTGGGAGAAAAGGCCATTGTGATGGGAGTCAGTGTGATCTTGAGGAGTGGAAAGCAGTATTCTTGAGATGAAACGTGAGGTATTTCTAAGAGTCCTGGTATTTCTGGGAGAAAATGTCTTGTTTTGGAGAGCCAAAGTCCCATTTTGGGGGCAGAAGCTGGTATTTCTGTGACACTGCCATCTTGATGGGGGTAAGTGTGATCTTGAGGAGTGTAAAGCAGCATTTTGGTTAGAAAATGGGAGCTCTTCCTAAGAGCAGTGCTATTTCTGGGAGAAAAGGAGCTCTACTGGGCATAAAAATGGTGTATCTGTGATAAAATGCCACATTTCTGAAAGAAGCTGTCCTCTTGCGGAGTGTAATGCTGTATGTTCCGGAGGAAATTGGAAATATTCAGCAGAGTCCTGGTATTTCTGGGAGAAGAGGTCTGATGTGGGGGGGGGAAGGTGATGTATCTGTGAGAAAGCTGGTGTTTCTGGGAGAAAATGCCAGGTATTGGTGAGGAAACAGATGCTAGAGAGGGAAAAGGCTGGTATTTTGGGGAAAAAAGGCCGTTTTTTAAAGAATAAGCTGGCATTTCTGGGAGAATATGTCCCATCTTTGGGAGAAAACGGGTGTATGTGGGAGAAAATGTCGTGTATTTGGGAGAAAGCTGGTGTATGTGGGAGAAAAGGCCATTGTGATGGGAGTCAGTGTGATCTTGAGGAGTGGAAAGCAGTATTCTTGAGATGAAACGTGAGGTATTTCTAAGAGTCCTGGTATTTCTGGGAGAAAATGTCTTGTTTTGGAGAGCCAAAGTCCCATTTTGGGGGCAGAAGCTGGTATTTCTGTGACACTGCCATCTTGATGGGGGTAAGTGTGATCTTGAGGAGTGTAAAGCAGCATTTTGGTTAGAAAATGGGAGCTCTTCCTAAGAGCAGTGCTATTTCTGGGAGAAAAGGAGCTCTACTGGGCATAAAAATGGTGTACCTGTGATAAAATGCCACATTTCTGAAAGAAACTGTCCTCTTGCGGAGTGTAATGCTGTATGTTCCGGAGGAAATGGGAAATATTCAGCAGAGTCCTGGTATTTCTGGGAGAAGAGGTCTGATGTGGGGGGGGGGAAGGTGATGTATCTGTGAGAAAGCTGGTGTTTCTGGGAGAAAATGCCAGGTATTGGTGAGGAAACAGATGCTAGAGAGGGAAAAGGCTGGTATTTTGGGGAAAAAAGGCCGTTTTTTAAAGAATAAGCTGGCATTTCTGGGAGAATATGTCCCATCTTTGGGAGAAAACGGGTGTATGTGGGAGAAAATGTCGTGTATTTGGGAGAAAGCTGGTGTATGTGGGAGAAAAGGCCATTGTGATGGGAGTCAGTGTGATCTTGAGGAGTGGAAAGCAGTATTCTTGAGATGAAACGTGAGGTATTTCTAAGAGTCCTGGTATTTCTGGAGAAAATGTCTTGTTTTGGAGAGCCAAAGTCCCATTTTGGGGGCAGAAGCTGGTATTTCTGTGACACTGCCATCTTGATGGGGGTAAGTGTGATCTTGAGGAGTGTAAAGCAGCATTTTGGTTAGAAAATGGGAGCTCTTCCTAAGAGCAGTGCTATTTCTGGGAGAAAAGGAGCTCTACTGGGCATAAAAATGGTGTATCTGTGATAAAATGCCACATTTCTGAAAGAAACTGTCCTCTTGCGGAGTGTAATGCTGTATGTTCCGGAGGAAATGGGAAATATTCAGCAGAGTCCTGGTATTTCTGGGAGAAGAGGTCTGATGTGGGGGGGGGAAGGTGATGTATCTGTGAGAAAGCTGGTGTTTCTGGGAGAAAATGCCAGGTATTGGTGAGGAAACAGATGCTAGAGAGGGAAAAGGCTGGTATTTTGGGGAAAAAAGGCCGTTTTTTAAAGAATAAGCTGGCATTTCTGGGAGAATATGTCCCATCTTTGGGAGAAAACGGGTGTATGTGGGAGAAAATGTCGTGTATTTGGGAGAAAGCTGGTGTATGTGGGAGAAAAGGCCATTGTGATGGGAGTCAGTGTGATCTTGAGGAGTGGAAAGCAGTATTCTTGAGATGAAACGTGAGGTATTTCTAAGAGTCCTGGTATTTCTGGGAGAAAATGTCTTGTTTTGGAGAGCCAAAGTCCCATTTTGGGGGCAGAAGCTGGTATTTCTGTGACACTGCCATCTTGATGGGGGTAAGTGTGATCTTGAGGAGTGTAAAGCAGCATTTTGGTTAGAAAATGGGAGCTCTTCCTAAGAGCAGTGCTATTTCTGGGAGAAAAGGAGCTCTACTGGGCATAAAAATGGTGTATCTGTGATAAAATGCCACATTTCTGAAAGAAACTGTCCTCTTGCGGAGTGTAATGCTGTATGTTCCGGAGGAAATGGGAAATATTCAGCAGAGTCCTGGTATTTCTGGGAGAAGAGATCTGATGTGGGGGGGGGGAAGGTGATGTATCTGTGAGAAAGCTGGTGTTTCTGGGAGAAAATGCTAGGTATTGGTGAGGAAACAGACGCTAGAGAGGGAAAAGGCTGGTATTTTGGGGAAAAAAGGCCATTTGTTAAAGAATAAGCTGGCATTTCTGGGAGAATATGTCCCATCTTTGGGAGAAAACGGGTGTATGTGGGAGAAAATGTCGTGTATTTGGGAGAAAGCTGGTGTATGTGGGAGAAAAGGCCATTGTGATGGGAGTCAGTGTGATCTTGAGGAGTGGAAAGCAGTATTCTTGAGATGAAACGTGAGGTATTTCTAAGAGTCCTGGTATTTCTGGGAGAAAATGTCTTGTTTTGGAGAGCCAAAGTCCCATTTTGGGGGCAGAAGCTGGTATTTCTGTGACACTGCCATCTTGATGGGGGTAAGTGTGATCTTGAGGAGTGTAAAGCAGCATTTTGGTTAGAAAATGGGAGCTCTTCCTAAGAGCAGTGCTATTTCTGGGAGAAAAGGAGCTCTACTGGGCATAAAAATGGTGTATCTGTGATAAAATGCCACATTTCTGAAAGAAGCTGTCCTCTTGCGGAGTGTAATGCTGTATGTTCCGGAGGAAATGGGAAATATTCAGCAGAGTCCTGGTATTTCTGGGAGAAGAGGTCTGATGTGGGGGGGGGAAGGTGATGTATCTGTGAGAAAGCTGGTGTTTCTGGGAGAAAATGCCAGGTATTGGTGAGGAAACAGATGCTAGAGAGGGAAAAGGCTGGTATTTTGGGGAAAAAAGGCCGTTTGTTAAAGAATAAGCTGGCATTTCTGGGAGAATATGTCCCATCTTTGGGAGAAAACGGGTGTATGTGGGAGAAAATGTCGTGTATTTGGGAGAAAGCTGGTGTATGTGGGAGAAAAGGCCATTGTGATGGGAGTCAGTGTGATCTTGAGGAGTGGAAAGCAGTATTCTTGAGATGAAACGTGAGGTATTTCTAAGAGTCCTGGTATTTCTGGGAGAAAATGTCTTGTTTTGGAGAGCCAAAGTCCCATTTTGGGGGCAGAAGCTGGTATTTCTGTGACACTGCCATCTTGATGGGGGTAAGTGTGATCTTGAGGAGTGTAAAGCAGCATTTTGGTTAGAAAATGGGAGCTCTTCCTAAGAGCAGTGCTATTTCTGGGAGAAAAGGAGCTCTACTGGGCATAAAAATGGTGTATCTGTGATAAAATGCCACATTTCTGAAAGAAACTGTCCTCTTGCGGAGTGTAATGCTGTATGTTCCGGAGGAAATGGGAAATATTCAGCAGAGTCCTGGTATTTCTGGGAGAAGAGGTCTGATGTGGGGGGGGGAAGGTGATGTATCTGTGAGAAAGCTGGTGTTTCTGGGAGAAAATGCCAGGTATTGGTGAGGAAACAGATGCTAGAGAGGGAAAAGGCTGGTATTTTGGGGAAAAAAGGCCGTTTTTTAAAGAATAAGCTGGCATTTCTGGGAGAATATGTCCCATCTTTGGGAGAAAACGGGTGTATGTGGGAGAAAATGTCGTGTATTTGGGAGAAAGCTGGTGTATGTGGGAGAAAAGGCCATTGTGATGGGAGTCAGTGTGATCTTGAGGAGTGGAAAGCAGTATTCTTGAGATGAAACGTGAGGTATTTCTAAGAGTCCTGGTATTTCTGGGAGAAAATGTCTTGTTTTGGAGAGCCAAAGTCCCATTTTGGGGGCAGAAGCTGGTATTTCTGTGACACTGCCATCTTGATGGGGGTAAGTGTGATCTTGAGGAGTGTAAAGCAGCATTTTGGTTAGAAAATGGGAGCTCTTCCTAAGAGCAGTGCTATTTCTGGGAGAAAAGGAGCTCTACTGGGCATAAAAATGGTGTATCTGTGATAAAATGCCACATTTCTGAAAGAAACTGTCCTCTTGCGGAGTGTAATGCTGTATGTTCCGGAGGAAATGGGAAATATTCAGCAGAGTCCTGGTATTTCTGGGAGAAGAGGTCTGATGTGGGGGGGGGAAGGTGATGTATCTGTGAGAAAGCTGGTGTTTCTGGGAGAAAATGCCAGGTATTGGTGAGGAAACAGATGCTAGAGAGGGAAAAGGCTGGTATTTTGGGGAAAAAAGGCCGTTTGTTAAAGAATAAGCTGGCATTTCTGGGAGAATATGTCCCATCTTTGGGAGAAAACGGGTGTATGTGGGAGAAAATGTCGTGTATTTGGGAGAAAGCTGGTGTATGTGGGAGAAAAGGCCATTGTGATGGGAGTCAGTGTGATCTTGAGGAGTGGAAAGCAGTATTCTTGAGATGAAACGTGAGGTATTTCTAAGAGTCCTGGTATTTCTGGAGAAAATGTCTTGTTTTGGAGAGCCAAAGTCCCATTTTGGGGGCAGAAGCTGGTATTTCTGTGACACTGCCATCTTGATGGGGGTAAGTGTGATCTTGAGGAGTGTAAAGCAGCATTTTGGTTAGAAAATGGGAGCTCTTCCTAAGAGCAGTGCTATTTCTGGGAGAAAAGGAGCTCTACTGGGCATAAAAATGGTGTATCTGTGATAAAATGCCACATTTCTGAAAGAAACTGTCCTCTTGCGGAGTGTAATGCTGTATGTTCCGGAGGAAATGGGAAATATTCAGCAGAGTCCTGGTATTTCTGGGAGAAGAGGTCTGATGTGGGGGGGGGAAGGTGATGTATCTGTGAGAAAGCTGGTGTTTCTGGGAGAAAATGCCAGGTATTGGTGAGGAAACAGATGCTAGAGAGGGAAAAGGCTGGTATTTTGGGGAAAAAAGGCCGTTTTTTAAAGAATAAGCTGGCATTTCTGGGAGAATATGTCCCATCTTTGGGAGAAAACGGGTGTATGTGGGAGAAAATGTCGTGTATTTGGGAGAAAGCTGGTGTATGTGGGAGAAAAGGCCATTGTGATGGGAGTCAGTGTGATCTTGAGGAGTGGAAAGCAGTATTCTTGAGATGAAACGTGAGGTATTTCTAAGAGTCCTGGTATTTCTGGGAGAAAATGTCTTGTTTTGGAGAGCCAAAGTCCCATTTTGGGGGCAGAAGCTGGTATTTCTGTGACACTGCCATCTTGATGGGGGTAAGTGTGATCTTGAGGAGTGTAAAGCAGCATTTTGGTTAGAAAATGGGAGCTCTTCCTAAGAGCAGTGCTATTTCTGGGAGAAAAGGAGCTCTACTGGGCATAAAAATGGTGTATCTGTGATAAAATGCCACATTTCTGAAAGAAACTGTCCTCTTGCGGAGTGTAATGCTGTATGTTCCGGAGGAAATGGGAAATATTCAGCAGAGTCCTGGTATTTCTGGGAGAAGAGGTCTGATGTGGGGGGGGGAAGGTGATGTATCTGTGAGAAAGCTGGTGTTTCTGGGAGAAAATGCCAGGTATTGGTGAGGAAACAGATGCTAGAGAGGGAAAAGGCTGGTATTTTGGGGAAAAAAGGCCGTTTTTTAAAGAATAAGCTGGCATTTCTGGGAGAATATGTCCCATCTTTGGGAGAAAACGGGTGTATGTGGGAGAAAATGTCGTGTATTTGGGAGAAAGCTGGTGTATGTGGGAGAAAAGGCCATTGTGATGGGAGTCAGTGTGATCTTGAGGAGTGGAAAGCAGTATTCTTGAGATGAAACGTGAGGTATTTCTAAGAGTCCTGGTATTTCTGGAGAAAATGTCTTGTTTTGGAGAGCCAAAGTCCCATTTTGGGGGCAGAAGCTGGTATTTCTGTGACACTGCCATCTTGATGGGGGTAAGTGTGATCTTGAGGAGTGTAAAGCAGCATTTTGGTTAGAAAATGGGAGCTCTTCCTAAGAGCAGTGCTATTTCTGGGAGAAAAGGAGCTCTACTGGGCATAAAAATGGTGTATCTGTGATAAAATGCCACATTTCTGAAAGAAACTGTCCTCTTGCGGAGTGTAATGCTGTATGTTCCGGAGGAAATGGGAAATATTCAGCAGAGTCCTGGTATTTCTGGGAGAAGAGGTCTGATGTGGGGGGGGGAAGGTGATGTATCTGTGAGAAAGCTGGTGTTTCTGGGAGAAAATGCCAGGTATTGGTGAGGAAACAGATGCTAGAGAGGGAAAAGGCTGGTATTTTGGGGAAAAAAGGCCGTTTTTTAAAGAATAAGCTGGCATTTCTGGGAGAATATGTCCCATCTTTGGGAGAAAACGGGTGTATGTGGGAGAAAATGTCGTGTATTTGGGAGAAAGCTGGTGTATGTGGGAGAAAAGGCCATTGTGATGGGAGTCAGTGTGATCTTGAGGAGTGGAAAGCAGTATTCTTGAGATGAAACGTGAGGTATTTCTAAGAGTCCTGGTATTTCTGGGAGAAAATGTCTTGTTTTGGAGAGCCAAAGTCCCATTTTGGGGGCAGAAGCTGGTATTTCTGTGACACTGCCATCTTGATGGGGGTAAGTGTGATCTTGAGGAGTGTAAAGCAGCATTTTGGTTAGAAAATGGGAGCTCTTCCTAAGAGCAGTGCTATTTCTGGGAGAAAAGGAGCTCTACTGGGCATAAAAATGGTGTATCTGTGATAAAATGCCACATTTCTGAAAGAAACTGTCCTCTTGCGGAGTGTAATGCTGTATGTTCCGGAGGAAATGGGAAATATTCAGCAGAGTCCTGGTATTTCTGGGAGAAGAGGTCTGATGTGGGGGGGGGAAGGTGATGTATCTGTGAGAAAGCTGGTGTTTCTGGGAGAAAATGCCAGGTATTGGTGAGGAAACAGACGCTAGAGAGGGAAAAGGCTGGTATTTTGGGGAAAAAAGGCCGTTTGTTAAAGAATAAGCTGGCATTTCTGGGAGAATATGTCCCATCTTTGGGAGAAAACGGGTGTATGTGGGAGAAAATGTCGTGTATTTGGGAGAAAGCTGGTGTATGTGGGAGAAAAGGCCATTGTGATGGGAGTCAGTGTGATCTTGAGGAGTGGAAAGCAGTATTCTTGAGATGAAACGTGAGGTATTTCTAAGAGTCCTGGTATTTCTGGAGAAAATGTCTTGTTTTGGAGAGCCAAAGTCCCATTTTGGGGGCAGAAGCTGGTATTTCTGTGACACTGCCATCTTGATGGGGGTAAGTGTGATCTTGAGGAGTGTAAAGCAGCATTTTGGTTAGAAAATGGGAGCTCTTCCTAAGAGCAGTGCTATTTCTGGGAGAAAAGGAGCTCTACTGGGCATAAAAATGGTGTATCTGTGATAAAATGCCACATTTCTGAAAGAAACTGTCCTCTTGCGGAGTGTAATGCTGTATGTTCCGGAGGAAATGGGAAATATTCAGCAGAGTCCTGGTATTTCTGGGAGAAGAGGTCTGATGTGGGGGGGGGAAGGTGATGTATCTGTGAGAAAGCTGGTGTTTCTGGGAGAAAATGCCAGGTATTGGTGAGGAAACAGATGCTAGAGAGGGAAAAGGCTGGTATTTTGGGGAAAAAAGGCCGTTTTTTAAAGAATAAGCTGGCATTTCTGGGAGAATATGTCCCATCTTTGGGAGAAAACGGGTGTATGTGGGAGAAAATGTCGTGTATTTGGGAGAAAGCTGGTGTATGTGGGAGAAAAGGCCATTGTGATGGGAGTCAGTGTGATCTTGAGGAGTGGAAAGCAGTATTCTTGAGATGAAACGTGAGGTATTTCTAAGAGTCCTGGTATTTCTGGGAGAAAATGTCTTGTTTTGGAGAGCCAAAGTCCCATTTTGGGGGCAGAAGCTGGTATTTCTGTGACACTGCCATCTTGATGGGGGTAAGTGTGATCTTGAGGAGTGTAAAGCAGCATTTTGGTTAGAAAATGGGAGCTCTTCCTAAGAGCAGTGCTATTTCTGGGAGAAAAGGAGCTCTACTGGGCATAAAAATGGTGTATCTGTGATAAAATGCCACATTTCTGAAAGAAACTGTCCTCTTGCGGAGTGTAATGCTGTATGTTCCGGAGGAAATGGGAAATATTCAGCAGAGTCCTGGTATTTCTGGGAGAAGAGGTCTGATGTGGGGGGGGGAAGGTGATGTATCTGTGAGAAAGCTGGTGTTTCTGGGAGAAAATGCCAGGTATTGGTGAGGAAACAGATGCTAGAGAGGGAAAAGGCTGGTATTTTGGGGAAAAAAGGCCGTTTGTTAAAGAATAAGCTGGCATTTCTGGGAGAATATGTCCCATCTTTGGGAGAAAACGGGTGTATGTGGGAGAAAATGTCGTGTATTTGGGAGAAAGCTGGTGTATGTGGGAGAAAAGGCCATTGTGATGGGAGTCAGTGTGATCTTGAGGAGTGGAAAGCAGTATTCTTGAGATGAAACGTGAGGTATTTCTAAGAGTCCTGGTATTTCTGGGAGAAAATGTCTTGTTTTGGAGAGCCAAAGTCCCATTTTGGGGGCAGAAGCTGGTATTTCTGTGACACTGCCATCTTGATGGGGGTAAGTGTGATCTTGAGGAGTGTAAAGCAGCATTTTGGTTAGAAAATGGGAGCTCTTCCTAAGAGCAGTGCTATTTCTGGGAGAAAAGGAGCTCTACTGGGCATAAAAATGGTGTATCTGTGATAAAATGCCAAATTTCTGAAAGAAGCTGTCCTCTTGCGGAGTGTAATGCTGTATGTTCCGGAGGAAATGGGAAATATTCAGCAGAGTCCTGGTATTTCTGGGAGAAGAGGTCTGATGTGGGGGGGGGAAGGTGATGTATCTGTGAGAAAGCTGGTGTTTCTGGGAGAAAATGCCAGGTATTGGTGAGGAAACAGACGCTAGAGAGGGAAAAGGCTGGTATTTTGGGGAAAAAAGGCCGTTTGTTAAAGAATAAGCTGGCATTTCTGGGAGAATATGTCCCATCTTTGGGAGAAAACGGGTGTATGTGGGAGAAAATGTCGTGTATTTGGGAGAAAGCTGGTGTATGTGGGAGAAAAGGCCATTGTGATGGGAGTCAGTGTGATCTTGAGGAGTGGAAAGCAGTATTCTTGAGATGAAACGTGAGGTATTTCTAAGAGTCCTGGTATTTCTGGGAGAAAATGTCTTGTTTTGGAGAGCCAAAGTCCCATTTTGGGGGCAGAAGCTGGTATTTCTGTGACACTGCCATCTTGATGGGGGTAAGTGTGATCTTGAGGAGTGTAAAGCAGCATTTTGGTTAGAAAATGGGAGCTCTTCCTAAGAGCAGTGCTATTTCTGGGAGAAAAGGAGCTCTACTGGGCATAAAAATGGTGTATCTGTGATAAAATGCCACATTTCTGAAAGAAGCTGTCCTCTTGCGGAGTGTAATGCTGTATGTTCCGGAGGAAATGGGAAATATTCAGCAGAGTCCTGGTATTTCTGGGAGAAGAGGTCTGATGTGGGGGGGGGAAGGTGATGTATCTGTGAGAAAGCTGGTGTTTCTGGGAGAAAATGCCAGGTATTGGTGAGGAAACAGATGCTAGAGAGGGAAAAGGCTGGTATTTTGGGGAAAAAAGGCCGTTTTTTAAAGAATAAGCTGGCATTTCTGGGAGAATATGTCCCATCTTTGGGAGAAAACGGGTGTATGTGGGAGAAAATGTCGTGTATTTGGGAGAAAGCTGGTGTATGTGGGAGAAAAGGCCATTGTGATGGGAGTCAGTGTGATCTTGAGGAGTGGAAAGCAGTATTCTTGAGATGAAACGTGAGGTATTTCTAAGAGTCCTGGTATTTCTGGGAGAAAATGTCTTGTTTTGGAGAGCCAAAGTCCCATTTTGGGGGCAGAAGCTGGTATTTCTGTGACACTGCCATCTTGATGGGGGTAAGTGTGATCTTGAGGAGTGTAAAGCAGCATTTTGGTTAGAAAATGGGAGCTCTTCCTAAGAGCAGTGCTATTTCTGGGAGAAAAGGAGCTCTACTGGGCATAAAAATGGTGTATCTGTGATAAAATGCCACATTTCTGAAAGAAACTGTCCTCTTGCGGAGTGTAATGCTGTATGTTCCGGAGGAAATGGGAAATATTCAGCAGAGTCCTGGTATTTCTGGGAGAAGAGGTCTGATGTGGGGGGGGGAAGGTGATGTATCTGTGAGAAAGCTGGTGTTTCTGGGAGAAAATGCCAGGTATTGGTGAGGAAACAGATGCTAGAGAGGGAAAAGGCTGGTATTTTGGGGAAAAAAGGCCGTTTGTTAAAGAATAAGCTGGCATTTCTGGGAGAATATGTCCCATCTTTGGGAGAAAACGGGTGTATGTGGGAGAAAATGTCGTGTATTTGGGAGAAAGCTGGTGTATGTGGGAGAAAAGGCCATTGTGATGGGAGTCAGTGTGATCTTGAGGAGTGGAAAGCAGTATTCTTGAGATGAAACGTGAGGTATTTCTAAGAGTCCTGGTATTTCTGGGAGAAAATGTCTTGTTTTGGAGAGCCAAAGTCCCATTTTGGGGGCAGAAGCTGGTATTTCTGTGACACTGCCATCTTGATGGGGGTAAGTGTGATCTTGAGGAGTGTAAAGCAGCATTTTGGTTAGAAAATGGGAGCTCTTCCTAAGAGCAGTGCTATTTCTGGGAGAAAAGGAGCTCTACTGGGCATAAAAATGGTGTATCTGTGATAAAATGCCAAATTTCTGAAAGAAGCTGTCCTCTTGCGGAGTGTAATGCTGTATGTTCCGGAGGAAATGGGAAATATTCAGCAGAGTCCTGGTATTTCTGGGAGAAGAGGTCTGATGTGGGGGGGGGAAGGTGATGTATCTGTGAGAAAGCTGGTGTTTCTGGGAGAAAATGCCAGGTATTGGTGAGGAAACAGACGCTAGAGAGGGAAAAGGCTGGTATTTTGGGGAAAAAAGGCCGTTTGTTAAAGAATAAGCTGGCATTTCTGGGAGAATATGTCCCATCTTTGGGAGAAAACGGGTGTATGTGGGAGAAAATGTCGTGTATTTGGGAGAAAGCTGGTGTATGTGGGAGAAAAGGCCATTGTGATGGGAGTCAGTGTGATCTTGAGGAGTGGAAAGCAGTATTCTTGAGATGAAACGTGAGGTATTTCTAAGAGTCCTGGTATTTCTGGGAGAAAATGTCTTGTTTTGGAGAGCCAAAGTCCCATTTTGGGGGCAGAAGCTGGTATTTCTGTGACACTGCCATCTTGATGGGGGTAAGTGTGATCTTGAGGAGTGTAAAGCAGCATTTTGGTTAGAAAATGGGAGCTCTTCCTAAGAGCAGTGCTATTTCTGGGAGAAAAGGAGCTCTACTGGGCATAAAAATGGTGTATCTGTGATAAAATGCCACATTTCTGAAAGAAGCTGTCCTCTTGCGGAGTGTAATGCTGTATGTTCCGGAGGAAATGGGAAATATTCAGCAGAGTCCTGGTATTTCTGGGAGAAGAGGTCTGATGTGGGGGGGGGAAGGTGATGTATCTGTGAGAAAGCTGGTGTTTCTGGGAGAAAATGCCAGGTATTGGTGAGGAAACAGATGCTAGAGAGGGAAAAGGCTGGTATTTTGGGGAAAAAAGGCCGTTTTTTAAAGAATAAGCTGGCATTTCTGGGAGAATATGTCCCATCTTTGGGAGAAAACGGGTGTATGTGGGAGAAAATGTCGTGTATTTGGGAGAAAGCTGGTGTATGTGGGAGAAAAGGCCATTGTGATGGGAGTCAGTGTGATCTTGAGGAGTGGAAAGCAGTATTCTTGAGATGAAACGTGAGGTATTTCTAAGAGTCCTGGTATTTCTGGGAGAAAATGTCTTGTTTTGGAGAGCCAAAGTCCCATTTTGGGGGCAGAAGCTGGTATTTCTGTGACACTGCCATCTTGATGGGGGTAAGTGTGATCTTGAGGAGTGTAAAGCAGCATTTTGGTTAGAAAATGGGAGCTCTTCCTAAGAGCAGTGCTATTTCTGGGAGAAAAGGAGCTCTACTGGGCATAAAAATGGTGTATCTGTGATAAAATGCCACATTTCTGAAAGAAACTGTCCTCTTGCGGAGTGTAATGCTGTATGTTCCGGAGGAAATGGGAAATATTCAGCAGAGTCCTGGTATTTCTGGGAGAAGAGGTCTGATGTGGGGGGGGGAAGGTGATGTATCTGTGAGAAAGCTGGTGTTTCTGGGAGAAAATGCCAGGTATTGGTGAGGAAACAGACGCTAGAGAGGGAAAAGGCTGGTATTTTGGGGAAAAAAGGCCGTTTGTTAAAGAATAAGCTGGCATTTCTGGGAGAATATGTCCCATCTTTGGGAGAAAACGGGTGTATGTGGGAGAAAATGTCGTGTATTTGGGAGAAAGCTGGTGTATGTGGGAGAAAAGGCCATTGTGATGGGAGTCAGTGTGATCTTGAGGAGTGGAAAGCAGTATTCTTGAGATGAAACGTGAGGTATTTCTAAGAGTCCTGGTATTTCTGGGAGAAAATGTCTTGTTTTGGAGAGCCAAAGTCCCATTTTGGGGGCAGAAGCTGGTATTTCTGTGACACTGCCATCTTGATGGGGGTAAGTGTGATCTTGAGGAGTGTAAAGCAGCATTTTGGTTAGAAAATGGGAGCTCTTCCTAAGAGCAGTGCTATTTCTGGGAGAAAAGGAGCTCTACTGGGCATAAAAATGGTGTATCTGTGATAAAATGCCACATTTCTGAAAGAAACTGTCCTCTTGCGGAGTGTAATGCTGTATGTTCCGGAGGAAATGGGAAATATTCAGCAGAGTCCTGGTATTTCTGGGAGAAGAGGTCTGATGTGGGGGGGGGAAGGTGATGTATCTGTGAGAAAGCTGGTGTTTCTGGGAGAAAATGCCAGGTATTGGTGAGGAAACAGATGCTAGAGAGGGAAAAGGCTGGTATTTTGGGGAAAAAAGGCCGTTTTTTAAAGAATAAGCTGGCATTTCTGGGAGAATATGTCCCATCTTTGGGAGAAAACGGGTGTATGTGGGAGAAAATGTCGTGTATTTGGGAGAAAGCTGGTGTATGTGGGAGAAAAGGCCATTGTGATGGGAGTCAGTGTGATCTTGAGGAGTGGAAAGCAGTATTCTTGAGATGAAACGTGAGGTATTTCTAAGAGTCCTGGTATTTCTGGGAGAAAATGTCTTGTTTTGGAGAGCCAAAGTCCCATTTTGGGGGCAGAAGCTGGTATTTCTCTGACACTGCCATCTTGATGGGGGTAAGTGTGATCTTGAGGAGTGTAAAGCAGCATTTTGGTTAGAAAATGGGAGCTCTTCCTAAGAGCAGTGCTATTTCTGGGAGAAAAGGAGCTCTACTGGGCATAAAAATGGTGTATCTGTGATAAAATGCCACATTTCTGAAAGAAGCTGTCCTCTTGCGGAGTGTAATGCTGTATGTTCCGGAGGAAATGGGAAATATTCAGCAGAGTCCTGGTATTTCTGGGAGAAGAGGTCTGATGTGGGGGGGGGAAGGTGATGTATCTGTGAGAAAGCTGGTGTTTCTGGGAGAAAATGCCAGGTATTGGTGAGGAAACAGATGCTAGAGAGGGAAAAGGCCATCCCTTTGGGAGAGAAGTGGTATTTCTGGGAGAAAATGCCCCAAATCGGGGAGTAAGTGTCATCCTGAGGCGTGTCATGGAGTAGATTTGGGAGGAAATGGAGGTGTTTCACAGAGTAGCGGCACTTCTGGGAGAAAATGTCCTCAGTGGGAAAGACAATGTCCTCTTGAGGGAAGAAAACAGGTCTTTCTTACAGCAAATGTCATCCAATTGGGAGAAAATCTCCTCTCTTGGGGAGAAAAGTGGTCTTTCTGAGAGAAGGTGTCCTCTTCTTGGCTGCAAGTGTCCCAGTTGGCATTGTCATGGAGGCTTTTTGGGGAGAAAGCGTGTGGCAGTTGTAAGAGAAGGGGTATTTCTGGGAGCAAATCTCCTCTTTTTGGAAGAGAAGGTGAAATTTCCAAGGGAAAAGTGGCATTTCTGGGAGGAAATGACATAGCTGGGGGAGAAAAGTGGGAACCGGTGGGAAAGAAGATCTTGTACTGGAGAGCAACGGTGGTCTTTTTGGTGTGCCAAGTGGTCTCTTGGGGAGACAACGTGGTAAATAGGGGAGACAATGTCCTCTGGAGGAGTGTCAAGTAGTATTTGGGAGAGCAAACGTCAGGTATTTCTCGGAAACCGGCTGTTTCTGGGAGATAGTAGCAGACTTGGTTGGAAAATGACAGGTGTTTGTGAGAAAGCTGGTATTTTGGGAAAAAAAGGCCGTTTTTTAAAGAATAAGCTGGCATTTCTGGGAGAATATGTCCCATCTTTGGGAGAAAACGGGTGTATGTGGGAGAAAATGTCGTGTATTTGGGAGAAAGCTGGTGTATGTGGGAGAAAAGGCCATTGTGATGGGAGTCAGTGTGATCTTGAGGAGTGGAAAGCAGTATTCTTGAGATGAAACGTGAGGTATTTCTAAGAGTCCTGGTATTTCTGGGAGAAAATGTCTTGTTTTGGAGAGCCAAAGTCCCATTTTGGGGGCAGAAGCTGGTATTTCTGTGACACTGCCATCTTGATGGGGGTAAGTGTGATCTTGAGGAGTGTAAAGCAGCATTTTGGTTAGAAAATGGGAGCTCTTCCTAAGAGCAGTGCTATTTCTGGGAGAAAAGGAGCTCTACTGGGCATAAAAATGGTGTATCTGTGATAAAATGCCACATTTCTGAAAGAAGCTGTCCTCTTGCGGAGTGTAATGCTGTATGTTCCGGAGGAAATGGGAAATATTCAGCAGAGTCCTGGTATTTCTGGGAGAAGAGGTCTGATGTGGGGGGGGGAAGGTGATGTATCTGTGAGAAAGCTGGTGTTTCTGGGAGAAAATGCCAGGTATTGGTGAGGAAACAGATGCTAGAGAGGGAAAAGGCCATCCCTTTGGGAGAGAAGTGGTATTTCTGGGAGAAAATGCCCCAAATCGGGGAGTAAGTGTCATCCTGAGGCGTGTCATGGAGTAGATTTGGGAGGAAATGGAGGTTTTTCACAGAGTAGCGGCACTTCTGGGAGAAAATGTCCTCAGTGGGAAAGACAATGTCCTCTTGAGGGAAGAAAACAGGTCTTTCTTACAGCAAATGTCATCCAATTGGGAGAAAATCTCCTCTCTTGGGGAGAAAAGTGGTCTTTCTGAGAGAAGGTGTCCTCTTCTTGGCTGCAAGTGTCCCAGTTGGCATTGTCATGGAGGCTTTTTGGGGAGAAAGCGTGTGGCAGTTGTAAGAGAAGGGGTATTTCTGGGAGCAAATCTCCTCTTTTTGGAAGAGAAGGTGAAATTTCCAAGGGAAAAGTGGCATTTCTGGGAGGAAATGACATAGCTGGGGGAGAAAAGTGGGAACCGGTGGGAAAGAAGATCTTGTACTGGAGAGCAACGGTGGTCTTTTTGGTGTGCCAAGTGGTCTCTTGGGGAGACAACGTGGTAAATAGGGGAGACAATGTCCTCTGGAGGAGTGTCAAGTAGTATTTGGGAGAGCAAACGTCAGGTATTTCTCGGAAACCGGCTGTTTCTGGGAGATAGTAGCAGACTTGGTTGGAAAATGACAGGTGTTTGTGAGAAAGCTGGTATTTTGGGGAAAAAAGGCCGTTTTTTAAAGAATAAGCTGGCATTTCTGGGAGAATATGTCCCATCTTTGGGAGAAAACGGGTGTATGTGGGAGAAAATGTCGTGTATTTGGGAGAAAGCTGGTGTATGTGGGAGAAAAGGCCATTGTGATGGGAGTCAGTGTGATCTTGAGGAGTGGAAAGCAGTATTCTTGAGATGAAACGTGAGGTATTTCTAAGAGTCCTGGTATTTCTGGGAGAAAATGTCTTGTTTTGGAGAGCCAAAGTCCCATTTTGGGGGCAGAAGCTGGTATTTCTGTGACACTGCCATCTTGATGGGGGTAAGTGTGATCTTGAGGAGTGTAAAGCAGCATTTTGGTTAGAAAATGGGAGCTCTTCCTAAGAGCAGTGCTATTTCTGGGAGAAAAGGAGCTCTACTGGGCATAAAAATGGTGTATCTGTGATAAAATGCCACATTTCTGAAAGAAGCTGTCCTCTTGCGGAGTGTAATGCTGTATGTTCCGGAGGAAATGGGAAATATTCAGCAGAGTCCTGGTATTTCTGGGAGAAGAGGTCTGATGTGGGGGGGGGAAGGTGATGTATCTGTGAGAAAGCTGGTGTTTCTGGGAGAAAATGCCAGGTATTGGTGAGGAAACAGATGCTAGAGAGGGAAAAGGCTGGTATTTTGGGGAAAAAAGGCCGTTTTTTAAAGAATAAGCTGGCATTTCTGGGAGAATATGTCCCATCTTTGGGAGAAAACGGGTGTATGTGGGAGAAAATGTCGTGTATTTGGGAGAAAGCTGGTGTATGTGGGAGAAAAGGCCATTGTGATGGGAGTCAGTGTGATCTTGAGGAGTGGAAAGCAGTATTCTTGAGATGAAACGTGAGGTATTTCTAAGAGTCCTGGTATTTCTGGGAGAAAATGTCTTGTTTTGGAGAGCCAAAGTCCCATTTTGGGGGCAGAAGCTGGTATTTCTCTGACACTGCCATCTTGATGGGGGTAAGTGTGATCTTGAGGAGTGTAAAGCAGCATTTTGGTTAGAAAATGGGAGCTCTTCCTAAGAGCAGTGCTATTTCTGGGAGAAAAGGAGCTCTACTGGGCATAAAAATGGTGTATCTGTGATAAAATGCCACATTTCTGAAAGAAGCTGTCCTCTTGCGGAGTGTAATGCTGTATGTTCCGGAGGAAATGGGAAATATTCAGCAGAGTCCTGGTATTTCTGGGAGAAGAGGTCTGATGTGGGGGGGGGAAGGTGATGTATCTGTGAGAAAGCTGGTGTTTCTGGGAGAAAATGCCAGGTATTGGTGAGGAAACAGACGCTAGAGAGGGAAAAGGCTGGTATTTTGGGGAAAAAAGGCCGTTTTTTAAAGAATAAGCTGGCATTTCTGGGAGAATATGTCCCATCTTTGGGAGAAAACGGGTGTATGTGGGAGAAAATGTCGTGTATTTGGGAGAAAGCTGGTGTATGTGGGAGAAAAGGCCATTGTGATGGGAGTCAGTGTGATCTTGAGGAGTGGAAAGCAGTATTCTTGAGATGAAACGTGAGGTATTTCTAAGAGTCCTGGTATTTCTGGGAGAAAATGTCTTGTTTTGGAGAGCCAAAGTCCCATTTTGGGGGCAGAAGCTGGTATTTCTGTGACACTGCCATCTTGATGGGGGTAAGTGTGATCTTGAGGAGTGTAAAGCAGCATTTTGGTTAGAAAATGGGAGCTCTTCCTAAGAGCAGTGCTATTTCTGGGAGAAAAGGAGCTCTACTGGGCATAAAAATGGTGTATCTGTGATAAAATGCCACATTTCTGAAAGAAACTGTCCTCTTGCGGAGTGTAATGCTGTATGTTCCGGAGGAAATGGGAAATATTCAGCAGAGTCCTGGTATTTCTGGGAGAAGAGGTCTGATGTGGGGGGGGGAAGGTGATGTATCTGTGAGAAAGCTGGTGTTTCTGGGAGAAAATGCCAGGTATTGGTGAGGAAACAGATGCTAGAGAGGGAAAAGGCTGGTATTTTGGGGAAAAAAGGCCGTTTTTTAAAGAATAAGCTGGCATTTCTGGGAGAATATGTCCCATCGTTGGGAGAAAACGGGTGTATGTGGGAGAAAATGTCGTGTATTTGGGAGAAAGCTGGTGTATGTGGGAGAAAAGGCCATTGTGATGGGAGTCAGTGTGATCTTGAGGAGTGGAAAGCAGTATTCTTGAGATGAAACGTGAGGTATTTCTAAGAGTCCTGGTATTTCTGGGAGAAAATGTCTTGTTTTGGAGAGCCAAAGTCCCATTTTGGGGGCAGAAGCTGGTATTTCTGTGACACTGCCATCTTGATGGGGGTAAGTGTGATCTTGAGGAGTGTAAAGCAGCATTTTGGTTAGAAAATGGGAGCTCTTCCTAAGAGCAGTGCTATTTCTGGGAGAAAAGGAGCTCTACTGGGCATAAAATTGGTGTATCTGTGATAAAATGCCACATTTCTGAAAGAAACTGTCCTCTTGCGGAGTGTAATGCTGTATATTCCGGAGGAAATGGGAAATATTCAGCAGAGTCCTGGTATTTCTGGGAGAAGAGGTCTGATGTGGGGGGGAAGGTGATGTATCTGTGAGAAAGCTGGTGTTTCTGGGAGAAAATGCCAGGTATTGGTGAGGAAACAGATGCTAGAGAGGGAAAAGGCTGGTATTTTGGGGAAAAAAGGCCGTTTTTTAAAGAATAAGCTGGCATTTCTGGGAGAATATGTCCCATCTTTGGGAGAAAACGGGTGTATGTGGGAGAAAATGTCGTGTATTTGGGAGAAAGCTGGTGTATGTGGGAGAAAAGGCCATTGTGATGGGAGTCAGTGTGATCTTGAGGAGTGGAAAGCAGTATTCTTGAGATGAAACGTGAGGTATTTCTAAGAGTCCTGGTATTTCTGGGAGAAAATGTCTTGTTTTGGAGAGCCAAAGTCCCATTTTGGGGGCAGAAGCTGGTATTTCTGTGACACTGCCATCTTGATGGGGGTAAGTGTGATCTTGAGGAGTGTAAAGCAGCATTTTGGTTAGAAAATGGGAGCTCTTCCTAAGAGCAGTGCTATTTCTGGGAGAAAAGGAGCTCTACTGGGCATAAAAATGGTGTATCTGTGATAAAATGCCACATTTCTGAAAGAAGCTGTCCTCTTGCGGAGTGTAATGCTGTATGTTCCGGAGGAAATGGGAAATATTCAGCAGAGTCCTGGTATTTCTGGGAGAAGAGGTCTGATGTGGGGGGGAAGGTGATGTATCTGTGAGAAAGCTGGTGTTTCTGGGAGAAAATGCCAGGTATTGGTGAGGAAACAGATGCTAGAGAGGGAAAAGGCTGGTATTTTGGGGAAAAAAGGCCGTTTTTTAAAGAATAAGCTGGCATTTCTGGGAGAATATGTCCCATCTTTGGGAGAAAACGGGTGTATGTGGGAGAAAATGTCGTGTATTTGGGAGAAAGCTGGTGTATGTGGGAGAAAAGGCCATTGTGATGGGAGTCAGTGTGATCTTGAGGAGTGGAAAGCAGTATTCTTGAGATGAAACGTGAGGTATTTCTAAGAGTCCTGGTATTTCTGGGAGAAAATGTCTTGTTTTGGAGAGCCAAAGTCCCATTTTGGGGGCAGAAGCTGGTATTTCTGTGACACTGCCATCTTGATGGGGGTAAGTGTGATCTTGAGGAGTGTAAAGCAGCATTTTGGTTAGAAAATGGGAGCTCTTCCTAAGAGCAGTGCTATTTCTGGGAGAAAAGGAGCTCTACTGGGCATAAAATTGGTGTATCTGTGATAAAATGCCACATTTCTGAAAGAAACTGTCCTCTTGCGGAGTGTAATGCTGTATATTCCGGAGGAAATGGGAAATATTCAGCAGAGTCCTGGTATTTCTGGGAGAAGAGGTCTGATGTGGGGGGGGGAAGGTGATGTATCTGTGAGAAAGCTGGTGTTTCTGGGAGAAAATGCCAGGTATTGGTGAGGAAACAGATGCTAGAGAGGGAAAAGGCTGGTATTTTGGGGAAAAAAGGCCGTTTTTTAAAGAATAAGCTGGCATTTCTGGGAGAATATGTCCCATCTTTGGGAGAAAACGGGTGTATGTGGGAGAAAATGTCGTGTATTTGGGAGAAAGCTGGTGTATGTGGGAGAAAAGGCCATTGTGATGGGAGTCAGTGTGATCTTGAGGAGTGGAAAGCAGTATTCTTGAGATGAAACGTGAGGTATTTCTAAGAGTCCTGGTATTTCTGGGAGAAAATGTCTTGTTTTGGAGAGCCAAAGTCCCATTTTGGGGGCAGAAGCTGGTATTTCTGTGACACTGCCATCTTGATGGGGGTAAGTGTGATCTTGAGGAGTGTAAAGCAGCATTTTGGTTAGAAAATGGGAGCTCTTCCTAAGAGCAGTGCTATTTCTGGGAGAAAAGGAGCTCTACTGGGCATAAAAATGGTGTATCTGTGATAAAATGCCACATTTCTGAAAGAAGCTGTCCTCTTGCGGAGTGTAATGCTGTATGTTCCGGAGGAAATGGGAAATATTCAGCAGAGTCCTGGTATTTCTGGGAGAAGAGGTCTGATGTGGGGGGGGGAAGGTGATGTATCTGTGAGAAAGCTGGTGTTTCTGGGAGAAAATGCCAGGTATTGGTGAGGAAACAGATGCTAGAGAGGGAAAAGGCTGGTATTTTGGGGAAAAAAGGCCGTTTTTTAAAGAATAAGCTGGCATTTCTGGGAGAATATGTCCCATCTTTGGGAGAAAACGGGTGTATGTGGGAGAAAATGTCGTGTATTTGGGAGAAAGCTGGTGTATGTGGGAGAAAAGGCCATTGTGATGGGAGTCAGTGTGATCTTGAGGAGTGGAAAGCAGTATTCTTGAGATGAAACGTGAGGTATTTCTAAGAGTCCTGGTATTTCTGGGAGAAAATGTCTTGTTTTGGAGAGCCAAAGTCCCATTTTGGGGGCAGAAGCTGGTATTTCTGTGACACTGCCATCTTGATGGGGGTAAGTGTGATCTTGAGGAGTGTAAAGCAGCATTTTGGTTAGAAAATGGGAGCTCTTCCTAAGAGCAGTGCTATTTCTGGGAGAAAAGGAGCTCTACTGGGCATAAAAATGGTGTATCTGTGATAAAATGCCACATTTCTGAAAGAAACTGTCCTCTTGCGGAGTGTAATGCTGTATGTTCCGGAGGAAATGGGAAATATTCAGCAGAGTCCTGGTATTTCTGGGAGAAGAGGTCTGATGTGGGGGGGGGAAGGTGATGTATCTGTGAGAAAGCTGGTGTTTCTGGGAGAAAATGCCAGGTATTGGTGAGGAAACAGATGCTAGAGAGGGAAAAGGCTGGTATTTTGGGGAAAAAAAGGCCGTTTTTTAAAGAATAAGCTGGCATTTCTGGGAGAATATGTCCCATCTTTGGGAGAAAACGGGTGTATGTGGGAGAAAATGTCGTGTATTTGGGAGAAAGCTGGTGTATGTGGGAGAAAAGGCCATTGTGATGGGAGTCAGTGTGATCTTGAGGAGTGGAAAGCAGTATTCTTGAGATGAAACGTGAGGTATTTCTAAGAGTCCTGGTATTTCTGGGAGAAAATGTCTTGTTTTGGAGAGCCAAAGTCCCATTTTGGGGGCAGAAGCTGGTATTTCTGTGACACTGCCATCTTGATGGGGGTAAGTGTGATCTTGAGGAGTGTAAAGCAGCATTTTGGTTAGAAAATGGGAGCTCTTCCTAAGAGCAGTGCTATTTCTGGGAGAAAAGGAGCTCTACTGGGCATAAAATTGGTGTATCTGTGATAAAATGCCACATTTCTGAAAGAAGCTGTCCTCTTGCGGAGTGTAATGCTGTATGTTCCGGAGGAAATGGGAAATATTCAGCAGAGTCCTGGTATTTCTGGGAGAAGAGGTCTGATGTGGGGGGGGGAAGGTGATGTATCTGTGAGAAAGCTGGTGTTTCTGGGAGAAAATGCCAGGTATTGGTGAGGAAACAGATGCTAGAGAGGGAAAAGGCTGGTATTTTGGGGAAAAAAGGCCGTTTTTTAAAGAATAAGCTGGCATTTCTGGGAGAATATGTCCCATCTTTGGGAGAAAACGGGTGTATGTGGGAGAAAATGTCGTGTATTTGGGAGAAAGCTGGTGTATGTGGGAGAAAAGGCCATTGTGATGGGAGTCAGTGTGATCTTGAGGAGTGGAAAGCAGTATTCTTGAGATGAAACGTGAGGTATTTCTAAGAGTCCTGGTATTTCTGGGAGAAAATGTCTTGTTTTGGAGAGCCAAAGTCCCATTTTGGGGGCAGAAGCTGGTATTTCTGTGACACTGCCATCTTGATGGGGGTAAGTGTGATCTTGAGGAGTGTAAAGCAGCATTTTGGTTAGAAAATGGGAGCTCTTCCTAAGAGCAGTGCTATTTCTGGGAGAAAAGGAGCTCTACTGGGCATAAAAATGGTGTATCTGTGATAAAATGCCACATTTCTGAAAGAAGCTGTCCTCTTGCGGAGTGTAATGCTGTATGTTCCGGAGGAAATGGGAAATATTCAGCAGAGTCCTGGTATTTCTGGGAGAAGAGGTCTGATGTGGGGGGGGGAAGGTGATGTATCTGTGAGAAAGCTGGTGTTTCTGGGAGAAAATGCCAGGTATTGGTGAGGAAACAGATGCTAGAGAGGGAAAAGGCTGGTATTTTGGGGAAAAAAGGCCGTTTTTTAAAGAATAAGCTGGCATTTCTGGGAGAATATGTCCCATCTTTGGGAGAAAACGGGTGTATGTGGGAGAAAATGTCGTGTATTTGGGAGAAAGCTGGTGTATGTGGGAGAAAAGGCCATTGTGATGGGAGTCAGTGTGATCTTGAGGAGTGGAAAGCAGTATTCTTGAGATGAAACGTGAGGTATTTCTAAGAGTCCTGGTATTTCTGGGAGAAAATGTCTTGTTTTGGAGAGCCAAAGTCCCATTTTGGGGGCAGAAGCTGGTATTTCTGTGACACTGCCATCTTGATGGGGGTAAGTGTGATCTTGAGGAGTGTAAAGCAGCATTTTGGTTAGAAAATGGGAGCTCTTCCTAAGAGCAGTGCTATTTCTGGGAGAAAAGGAGCTCTACTGGGCATAAAAATGCTGTATCTGTGATAAAATGCCACATTTCTGAAAGAAACTGTCCTCTTGCGGAGTGTAATGCTGTATGTTCCGGAGGAAATGGGAAATATTCAGCAGAGTCCTGGTATTTCTGGGAGAAGAGGTCTGATGTGGGGGGGAAGGTGATGTATCTGTGAGAAAGCTGGTGTTTCTGGGAGAAAATGCCAGGTATTGGTGAGGAAACAGACGCTAGAGAGGGAAAAGGCTGGTATTTTGGGGAAAAAAAGGCCGTTTTTTAAAGAATAAGCTGGCATTTCTGGGAGAATATGTCCCATCTTTGGGAGAAAACGGGTGTATGTGGGAGAAAATGTCGTGTATTTGGGAGAAAGCTGGTGTATGTGGGAGAAAAGGCCATTGTGATGGGAGTCAGTGTGATCTTGAGGAGTGGAAAGCAGTATTCTTGAGATGAAACGTGAGGTATTTCTAAGAGTCCTGGTATTTCTGGGAGAAAATGTCTTGTTTTGGAGAGCCAAAGTCCCATTTTGGGGGCAGAAGCTGGTATTTCTGTGACACTGCCATCTTGATGGGGGTAAGTGTGATCTTGAGGAGTGTAAAGCAGCATTTTGGTTAGAAAATGGGAGCTCTTCCTAAGAGCAGTGCTATTTCTGGGAGAAAAGGAGCTCTACTGGGCATAAAAATGGTGTATCTGTGATAAAATGCCACATTTCTGAAAGAAGCTGTCCTCTTGCGGAGTGTAATGCTGTATGTTCCGGAGGAAATGGGAAATATTCAGCAGAGTCCTGGTATTTCTGGGAGAAGAGGTCTGATGTGGGGGGGGGAAGGTGATGTATCTGTGAGAAAGCTGGTGTTTCTGGGAGAAAATGCCAGGTATTGGTGAGGAAACAGATGCTAGAGAGGGAAAAGGCTGGTATTTTGGGGAAAAAAGGCCGTTTTTTAAAGAATAAGCTGGCATTTCTGGGAGAATATGTCCCATCTTTGGGAGAAAACGGGTGTATGTGGGAGAAAATGTCGTGTATTTGGGAGAAAGCTGGTGTATGTGGGAGAAAAGGCCATTGTGATGGGAGTCAGTGTGATCTTGAGGAGTGGAAAGCAGTATTCTTGAGATGAAACGTGAGGTATTTCTAAGAGTCCTGGTATTTCTGGGAGAAAATGTCTTGTTTTGGAGAGCCAAAGTCCCATTTTGGGGGCAGAAGCTGGTATTTCTGTGACACTGCCATCTTGATGGGGGTAAGTGTGATCTTGAGGAGTGTAAAGCAGCATTTTGGTTAGAAAATGGGAGCTCTTCCTAAGAGCAGTGCTATTTCTGGGAGAAAAGGAGCTCTACTGGGCATAAAAATGCTGTATCTGTGATAAAATGCCACATTTCTGAAAGAAACTGTCCTCTTGCGGAGTGTAATGCTGTATGTTCCGGAGGAAATGGGAAATATTCAGCAGAGTCCTGGTATTTCTGGGAGAAGAGGTCTGATGTGGGGGGGGAAGGTGATGTATCTGTGAGAAAGCTGGTGTTTCTGGGAGAAAATGCCAGGTATTGGTGAGGAAACAGACGCTAGAGAGGGAAAAGGCTGGTATTTTGGGGAAAAAAAGGCCGTTTTTTAAAGAATAAGCTGGCATTTCTGGGAGAATATGTCCCATCTTTGGGAGAAAACGGGTGTATGTGGGAGAAAATGTCGTGTATTTGGGAGAAAGCTGGTGTATGTGGGAGAAAAGGCCATTGTGATGGGAGTCAGTGTGATCTTGAGGAGTGGAAAGCAGTATTCTTGAGATGAAACGTGAGGTATTTCTAAGAGTCCTGGTATTTCTGGGAGAAAATGTCTTGTTTTGGAGAGCCAAAGTCCCATTTTGGGGGCAGAAGCTGGTATTTCTGTGACACTGCCATCTTGATGGGGGTAAGTGTGATCTTGAGGAGTGTAAAGCAGCATTTTGGTTAGAAAATGGGAGCTCTTCCTAAGAGCAGTGCTATTTCTGGGAGAAAAGGAGCTCTACTGGGCATAAAAATGGTGTATCTGTGATAAAATGCCACATTTCTGAAAGAAACTGTCCTCTTGCGGAGTGTAATGCTGTATGTTCCGGAGGAAATGGGAAATATTCAGCAGAGTCCTGGTATTTCTGGGAGAAGAGGTCTGATGTGGGGGGGGGAAGGTGATGTATCTGTGAGAAAGCTGGTGTTTCTGGGAGAAAATGCCAGGTATTGGTGCGGAAACAGACGCTATGATGACATCACCTTCCCCCCCCCACATCAGACCTCTTCTCCCAGAAATACCAGGACTCTGCTGAATATTTCCCATTTCCTCCGGAACATACAGCATTACACTCCGCAAGAGGACAGTTTCTTTCAGAAATGTGGCATTTTATCACAGATACACCATTTTTATGCCCAGTAGAGCTCCTTTTCTCCCAGAAATAGCACTGCTCTTAGGAAGAGCTCCCATTTTCTAACCAAAATGCTGCTTTACACTCCTCAAGATCACACTTACCCCCATCAAGATGGCAGTGTCACAGAAATACCAGCTTCTGCCCCCAAAATGGGACTTTGGCTCTCCAAAACAAGACATTTTCTCCAGAAATACCAGGACTCTTAGAAATACCTCACGTTTCATCTCAAGAATACTGCTTTCCACTCCTCAAGATCACACTGACTCCCATCACAATGGCCTTTTCTCCCACATACACCAGCTTTCTCCCAAATACACGACATTTTCTCCCACATACACCCGTTTTCTCCCAAAGATGGGACATATTCTCCCAGAAATGCCAGCTTATTCTTTAAAAAACGGCCTTTTTTCCCCAAAATACCAGCCTTTTCCCTCTCTAGCATCTGTTTCCTCACCAATACCTGGCATTTTCTCCCAGAAACACCAGCTTTCTCACAGATACATCACCTTCCCCCCCCCACATCAGACCTCTTCTCCCAGAAATACCAGGACTCTGCTGAATATTTCCCATTTCCTCCGGAACATACAGCATTACACTCCGCAAGAGGACAGTTTCTTTCAGAAATGTGGCATTTTATCACAGATACACCATTTTTATGCCCAGTAGAGCTCCTTTTCTCCCAGAAATAGCACTGCTCTTAGGAAGAGCTCCCATTTTCTAACCAAAATGCTGCTTTACACTCCTCAAGATCACACTTACCCCCATCAAGATGGCAGTGTCACAGAAATACCAGCTTCTGCCCCCAAAATGGGACTTTGGCTCTCCAAAACAAGACATTTTCTCCAGAAATACCAGGACTCTTAGAAATACCTCACGTTTCATCTCAAGAATACTGCTTTCCACTCCTCAAGATCACACTGACTCCCATCACAATGGCCTTTTCTCCCACATACACCAGCTTTCTCCCAAATACACGACATTTTCTCCCACATACACCCGTTTTCTCCCAAAGATGGGACATATTCTCCCAGAAATGCCAGCTTATTCTTTAACAAACGGCCTTTTTTCCCCAAAATACCAGCCTTTTCCCTCTCTAGCATCTGTTTCCTCACCAATACCTGGCATTTTCTCCCAGAAACACCAGCTTTCTCACAGATACATCACCTTCCCCCCCCCACATCAGACCTCTTCTCCCAGAAATACCAGGACTCTGCTGAATATTTCCCATTTCCTCCGGAACATACAGCATTACACTCCGCAAGAGGACAGTTTCTTTCAGAAATGTGGCATTTTATCACAGATACACCATTTTTATGCCCAGTAGAGCTCCTTTTCTCCCAGAAATAGCACTGCTCTTAGGAAGAGCTCCCATTTTCTAACCAAAATGCTGCTTTACACTCCTCAAGATCACACTTACCCCCATCAAGATGGCAGTGTCACAGAAATACCAGCTTCTGCCCCCAAAATGGGACTTTGGCTCTCCAAAACAAGACATTTTCTCCCAGAAATACCAGGACTCTTAGAAATACCTCACGTTTCATCTCAAGAATACTGCTTTCCACTCCTCAAGATCACACTGACTCCCATCACAATGGCCTTTTCTCCCACATACACCAGCTTTCTCCCAAATACACGACATTTTCTCCCACATACACCCGTTTTCTCCCAACGATGGGACATATTCTCCCAGAAATGCCAGCTTATTCTTTAAAAAACGGCCTTTTTTCCCCAAAATACCAGCCTTTTCCCTCTCTAGCATCTGTTTCCTCACCAATACCTGGCATTTTCTCCCAGAAACACCAGCTTTCTCACAGATACATCACCTTCCCCCCCCCACATCAGACCTCTTCTCCCAGAAATACCAGGACTCTGCTGAATATTTCCCATTTCCTCCGGAACATACAGCATTACACTCCGCAAGAGGACAGCTTCTTTCAGAAATGTGGCATTTTATCACAGATACACCATTTTTATGCCCAGTAGAGCTCCTTTTCTCCCAGAAATAGCACTGCTCTTAGGAAGAGCTCCCATTTTCTAACCAAAATGCTGCTTTACACTCCTCAAGATCACACTTACCCCCATCAAGATGGCAGTGTCACAGAAATACCAGCTTCTGCCCCCAAAATGGGACTTTGGCTCTCCAAAACAAGACATTTTCTCCCAGAAATACCAGGACTCTTAGAAATACCTCACGTTTCATCTCAAGAATACTGCTTTCCACTCCTCAAGATCACACTGACTCCCATCACAATGGCCTTTTCTCCCACATACACCAGCTTTCTCCCAAATACACGACATTTTCTCCCACATACACCCGTTTTCTCCCAACGATGGGACATATTCTCCCAGAAATGCCAGCAACAGAAAAATGCTGAGAAGAATCAAATTTATTGCTCTCTCTCTTCACATACATTGGGCTTATGATCCTCCCACTTCAGTGGCTGCTCTTCCATGTATTACTGAGTGCAATCATGTACAAATATAAGATAAACATTTTCTTTAAAGTATTTATAGTATGTTGCGCTCAAATAAATATTTGAGAAAATAAAGAAATAACCTGACAGCTATTAATCAGAGTTTTATTGCCTTTAATATATGATCCATCCTGATATAGCAATTATTGTTGTTTTAGTAAATGCATTACCTCACTTTTACAGGTTTATTTTCAGCCAGTATATCTATCCTTTTGCTCAACACAACAGAGAACTTTCCAATAGCCAAAAAACATTCTGCCTTTAAATTAAATTAATCTTCTTGGAAATATTACTCTTCCAACTCTCCTGTTCTGTATGTCAGCTACTGCTCAAAGCTGTCTACTGTTCCTCCTGTTAACCATACAGTTATTAAAACTTGGTATATGAATACCTTTTCATCATATTTATCCACAATAAATGAATGAGACTTCTCCCCATAGAATCTTTCTATGAAACTTTCCATCCCTCTGTCTTTCTGCTAAATCTCAAATAATCTGAACTGCAGTTCATTTAGATATTAGACCTCAGGTTCAGATAACATCCTTGAGGTAATAAAATGTTATTGTCTGACAGATCTAAAGTGATATTTTTCCTGTAGAAAATTCCATGGGGCACTTACACTGAAACTGAGAAGTGTTTTTCCTTCTCTTGCTGAGTGAGGGTTTAAATAGGAAATGCATATACACAGAGCAAAATTTGGAAGGTAACATTTCCCATCAGGTCTTTTCAGTATTACAGAGCAAGAAAAAGATTTTTCAGACTTGCATGTGCTGATTAAGGTGATTGAATTTTTTCTACTATTATTTTCCTTTTAGTTTAGCAATAAAGAAATACATTAAAAAAATGCAGTAGGGGAAAGATCTGCCCATGGATTTGTTGTATTTGTGCATATCTAAATAGCAGTACAGGCATCTTGTCATCCCAAGGACACCATGGAGTATTCATATAATATAAAGAGAGATGATGGGGATTTTCTAATAACTAAATTGGAAATCAGAAATGTTACTTTTTTTTTTTTTTTTTTTTTTTTCCCAATTTACCAGTTTGCAAGCAATGCCTCCTTTTCCATAAAGACAGCTCTTCAAGAAAGCCCATTTCTAACACTCACAGACCTGTGCAGAACACCGTTTTTCATAGATGACAGACAGTAACTTTACAATAACATCAGCCATTTCTTTCAACACTGTCACAAATACCATTCAACAACAAATAGCATTCAACTAGGCCTCAACTGCCTAATTTCATTGAAGCCTGTATACCTTTCATTCAGTGTTAACATTACTTGAAAAAAAGTGTTTGGACGTTACATTATATTATCCTCAGTTCATCGTGTTGTAGCAGATCTAATCTTTAATGAAAACGAGACATGTAGGAATCCTATTTGAACTTTTCTTTTATCTTCACTCTTATTTCAAAAAGAAAGTTGTTGATTAAACACACCTAGTGACAAACCAACATGTGATTATCATCTATAATAAATGATACTCCTGCTTGCTAGTATAATTGTATTTGCTTTTCTTGTTGCCTTTGCTTGCTTCATCCACACCAGTAGATGTGTTGAGAAAACTGACTGGGAGAAAAGAGGTCATTCCCTGGTCCTGGTTACAAAGACAGCACAGACACAGCCCATGGTGACTGAAAAACAAGGAATAAAGAGGTTCAAGACTGTACTGCAAAAGTGTATTGCAACTGCAGGTTGCTTAAAGAAGTAGAAGCAAAGGGAATGTCCACAGGTTTGAAAAAGTGGCCTGCAACTACACAATATTCATTGTTTCAGAAAGGAGATTTAACGATGCAAAATCTTTGGCAAGAGAACAGTTGTTTTTAGGGATCAAATAGAGAGAGAAATAGTGCTGGGGACCTAGACTCCATTTAGGACATAATACTTGTCTTGTCTCTACACATGAAAATATTTTAAATTACTAGCTGAGAGATCAGGGGTCCTGAACCATGGTATGTTCGTTATTGTTGATTGCATGTACTGTGTCATATCACTTAAAAAATTAAAAACATTAATGGCACTGAAATTTCAAACTGGGTGCACGTACCACTGTGCATAACAACTGACAAGCTATTATCTACGTTGATTAAAACTCTTAGTGCTAGTGTTTTAGCTTCTCCAAAAGCAAGGAATAAACAATTTGAATGTAGGCTTTATCAGTATTTGTACTTGTAATAAAACCAGGAATATTCATAGAATCATAGAATCATAGAATTTTTTTTTGAGTTGGAAGGGACTCTTACAGACCATTGAGTCCAGTTCCCCAGTAATGAACAGGGACACCCACAGAGGTCAGAGACCTCAGAGGCCTGTCCAGCCTGACCATGAATATCTCCCCACTGCCATAATGTTGTCTTGTCCCAGACCTATACAAGACTACAAAGTGAGTCACCAGCTCTGGATTCCTACTTAGGAGGGGTTTGCCATCAAGATAGACAGCAAGTCTCCATGTAACCCTCTCCCCTAGGCATCAGCCCTGGGAAACATGCTGCCAAATATTCTTCAGAAAAGCATCTTAGAGAGGTTTCTGTGAGCAGATGGGGGACATTTGATGAAGCAAACGGATGCTGGGTAAGCAGTAATTCTCACTCAACAACCAGCCTGGGGGCTCCGTTCTTTCTTCATTTCCATTCTTTCTGATGGAAATGTCCTTGAAACTTAACTTTTTCCTACTTTTCCAGTACTTGTTTGATACTTTCTTTTTCTAGTAAGCAAAAATTCTAAGCCCTTGTCCTCCAGTAACTGTCTTTCATTTTCTGATACATTCAAAGATAACCTTTGGAGGCATGCCTTTTTCTGGGAAGCCAAGTTCTAACAGCAGAAAAAAATTTCAAAGGCTGTATGGAGAGCATCAACTACAATGGCAATAATATCACTGACCTTGCTAGAAGGAAGAAATTGGAACCTTCTAATGTGGTAAGAACATAACTTTATCATCATCTAAACTTCTGCTTCTCCTTCTAAGGAAAGTTTGTGAGTGTGTGTGACAGATGTTCTGAAATCATATAATATATAAAACAAAATTTGTCACATGCCTAAAGATTTCATTATACATACTTTTATGATTTTTTTTTGTTTGTTTGTTTGTCTGTTTTTAATATCTGGGAACCTGTTTCTGCTGGGATTTAAGTTTCAGCTTTACAGAATTAGCCTTCAGCATCAGATGAATGTTTTTTAAAAGAAAACCAGTAGATCAGTGTATACATTTTTGCTTTCATCTTATAGTAACCCAAAACTAGAATTTTTTTTTGAGTTGGAAGGGACTCTTACAGACCATTGAGTCCAGTTCCCCAGTAATGAACAGGGACACCCACAGAGGTCAGAGACCTCAGAGGCCTGTCCAGCCTGACCATGAATATCTCCCCACTGCCATAATGTTGTCTTGCCCCAGACCTATACAAGACTACAAAGTGAGTCACCAGCTCTGGATTCCTACTTAGGAGGGGTTTGCCATCAAGATAGACAGCAAGTCTCCATGTAACCCTCTCCTCTAGGCATCAGCCCTGGGAAACATGCTGCCAAATATTCTTCAGAAAAGCATCTTAGAGAGGTTTCTGTGAGCAGATGGGGGACATTTGATGAAGCAAACGGATGCTGGGTAAGCAGTAATTCTCACTCAACAACCAGCCTGGGGGCTCCGTTCTTTCTTCATTTCCATTCTTTCTGATGGAAATGTCCTTGAAACTTAATTGAGTTTGCATGGAATTTTACACTTTTTGGATTTCTAATCTTTCTCATCATTAATCCTTAAATATGTGTTCCACAATACCACTAACCAATTATAGAAAAATAATTTAAAATAATCATGTATCAAACTTTTTTAAAATTCTATTTGGAAGGTAGGAGACCTAATTACAGGCATGGGACTTTAATGTATGTGCTGAAAACTGAAACTCAATATCTACTTTTTCATTGCTCTTCAGCAACCTGAGCAAATAGATTACCTCCTGTGATAGGTTTCTGACAGTCCCTCTTAGTTTGACAGTTATTTTAGAGAGAGTCACTTTTGTATATAATGAAAGGAAAAGTTGCCAAGCATACGTACATATTTTATGTTTCTTAAAACTTAAAAGCTAGAGGAAAGACTCCATTTTTAGTCATGCCATTTTAAATTCAGAGTATTTGTACCGTCCGCCAGGTTTACATCAATGACACAGAATGGCATCTAGCCCAAGGGCTGAGTTACATTTCTTGCACAGGAAGGGCAGCTTTTATAATTGAGTGTATCAGTTACTGCTTTGAACTTTTTTTGTGTTACTACATTCATGTGAAAATATGATGTGCATTTTCACATCTTCTATGTATGCCAAAAGAATTAAAAGCAATTTCTATCGAAGTGTTTCCTTGAAATTGCAACATAAAAAATATATAAATATTAAAAACAATAAAACAAAACAAGACATTTTCTCCCAGAAATACCAGGACTCTTAGAAATACCTCACGTTTCATCTCAAGAATACTGCTTTCCACTCCTCAAGATCACACTGACTCCCATCACAATGGCCTTTTCTCCCACATACACCAGCTTTCTCCCAAATACACGACATTTTCTCCCACATACACCCGTTTTCTCCCAAAGATGGGACATATTCTCCCAGAAATGCCAGCTTATTCTTTAAAAAACGGCCTTTTTTCCCCAAAATACCAGCTTTCTCACAAACACCTGTCATTTTCCAACCAAGTCTGCTACTATCTCCCAGAAACAGCCGGTTTCCGAGAAATACCTGACGTTTGCTCTCCCAAATACTACTTGACACTCCTCCAGAGGACATTGTCTCCCCTATTTACCACGTTGTCTCCCCAAGAGACCACTTGGCACACCAAAAAGACCACCGTTGCTCTCCAGTACAAGATCTTCTTTCCCACCGGTTCCCACTTTTCTCCCCCAGCTATGTCATTTCCTCCCAGAAATGCCACTTTTCCCTTGGAAATTTCACCTTCTCTTCCAAAAAGAGGAGATTTGCTCCCAGAAATACCCCTTCTCTTACAACTGCCACACGCTTTCTCCCCAAAAAGCCTCCATGACAATGCCAACTGGGACACTTGCAGCCAAGAAGAGGACACCTTCTCTCAGAAAGACCACTTTTCTCCCCAAGAGAGGAGATTTTCTCCCAATTGGATGACATTTGCTGTAAGAAAGACCTGTTTTCTTCCCTCAAGAGGACATTGTCTTTCCCACTGAGGACATTTTCTCCCAGAAGTGCCGCTACTCTGTGAAACACCTCCATTTCCTCCCAAATCTACTCCATGACACGCCTCAGGATGACACTTACTCCCCGATTTGGGGCATTTTCTCCCAGAAATACCACTTCTCTCCCAAAGGGATGGCCTTTTCCCTCTCTAGCATCTGTTTCCTCACCAATACCTGGCATTTTCTCCCAGAAACACCAGCTTTCTCACAGATACATCACCTTCCCCCCCCCACATCAGACCTCTTCTCCCAGAAATACCAGGACTCTGCTGAATATTTCCCATTTCCTCCGGAACATACAGCATTACACTCCGCAAGAGGACAGCTTCTTTCAGAAATGTGGCATTTTATCACAGATACACCATTTTTATGCCCAGTAGAGCTCCTTTTCTCCCAGAAATAGCACTGCTCTTAGGAAGAGCTCCCATTTTCTAACCAAAATGCTGCTTTACACTCCTCAAGATCACACTTACCCCCATCAAGATGGCAGTGTCACAGAAATACCAGCTTCTGCCCCCAAAATGGGACTTTGGCTCTCCAAAACAAGACATTTTCTCCCAGAAATACCAGGACTCTTAGAAATACCTCACGTTTCATCTCAAGAATACTGCTTTCCACTCCTCAAGATCACACTGACTCCCATCACAATGGCCTTTTCTCCCACATACACCAGCTTTCTCCCAAATACACGACATTTTCTCCCACATACACCCGTTTTCTCCCAACGATGGGACATATTCTCCCAGAAATGCCAGCTTATTCTTTAACAAACGGCCTTTTTTCCCCAAAATACCAGCCTTTTCCCTCTCTAGCATCTGTTTCCTCACCAATACCTGGCATTTTCTCCCAGAAACACCAGCTTTCTCACAGATACATCACCTTCCCCCCCCCACATCAGACCTCTTCTCCCAGAAATACCAGGACTCTGCTGAATATTTCCCGTTTCCTCCGGAACATACAGCATTACACTCCGCAAGAGGACAGTTTCTTTCAGAAATGTGGCATTTTATCACAGATACACCATTTTTATGCCCAGTAGAGCTCCTTTTCTCCCAGAAATAGCACTGCTCTTAGGAAGAGCTCCCATTTTCTAACCAAAATGCTGCTTTACACTCCTCAAGATCACACTTACCCCCATCAAGATGGCAGTGTCACAGAAATACCAGCTTCTGCCCCCAAAATGGGACTTTGGCTCTCCAAAACAAGACATTTTCTCCCAGAAATACCAGGACTCTTAGAAATACCTCACGTTTCATCTCAAGAATACTGCTTTCCACTCCTCAAGATCACACTGACTCCCATCACAATGGCCTTTTCTCCCACATACACCAGCTTTCTCCCAAATACACGACATTTTCTCCCACATACACCCGTTTTCTCCCAAAGATGGGACATATTCTCCCAGAAATGCCAGCTTATTCTTTAAAAAACGGCCTTTTTTCCCCAAAATACCAGCTTTCTCACAAACACCTGTCATTTTCCAACCAAGTCTGCTACTATCTCCCAGAAACAGCCGGTTTCCGAGAAATACCTGACGTTTGCTCTCCCAAATACTACTTGACACTCCTCCAGAGGACATTGTCTCCCCTATTTACCACGTTGTCTCCCCAAGAGACCACTTGGCACACCAAAAAGACCACCGTTGCTCTCCAGTACAAGATCTTCTTTCCCACCGGTTCCCACTTTTCTCCCCCAGCTATGTCATTTCCTCCCAGAAATGCCACTTTTCCCTTGGAAATTTCACCTTCTCTTCCAAAAAGAGGAGATTTGCTCCCAGAAATACCCCTTCTCTTACAACTGCCACACGCTTTCTCCCCAAAAAGCCTCCATGACAATGCCAACTGGGACACTTGCAGCCAAGAAGAGGACACCTTCTCTCAGAAAGACCACTTTTCTCCCCAAGAGAGGAGATTTTCTCCCAATTGGATGACATTTGCTGTAAGAAAGACCTGTTTTCTTCCCTCAAGAGGACATTGTCTTTCCCACTGAGGACATTTTCTCCCAGAAGTGCCGCTACTCTGTGAAACACCTCCATTTCCTCCGAAATCTACTCCATGACACGCCTCAGGATGACACTTACTCCCCGATTTGGGGCATTTTCTCCCAGAAATACCACTTCTCTCCCAAAGGGATGGCCTTTTCCCTCTCTAGCATCTGTTTCCTCACCAATACCTGGCATTTTCTCCCAGAAACACCAGCTTTCTCACAGATACATCACCTTCCCCCCCCCCACATCAGACCTCTTCTCCCAGAAATACCAGGACTCTGCTGAATATTTCCCATTTCCTCCGGAACATACAGCATTACACTCCGCAAGAGGACAGCTTCTTTCAGAAATGTGGCATTTTATCACAGATACACCATTTTTATGCCCAGTAGAGCTCCTTTTCTCCCAGAAATAGCACTGCTCTTAGGAAGAGCTCCCATTTTCTAACCAAAATGCTGCTTTACACTCCTCAAGATCACACTTACCCCCATCAAGATGGCAGTGTCACAGAAATACCAGCTTCTGCCCCCAAAATGGGACTTTGGCTCTCCAAAACAAGACATTTTCTCCCAGAAATACCAGGACTCTTAGAAATACCTCACGTTTCATCTCAAGAATACTGCTTTCCACTCCTCAAGATCACACTGACTCCCATCACAATGGCCTTTTCTCCCACATACACCAGCTTTCTCCCAAATACACGACATTTTCTCCCACATACACCCGTTTTCTCCCAACGATGGGACATATTCTCCCAGAAATGCCAGCTTATTCTTTAACAAACGGCCTTTTTTCCCCAAAATACCAGCCTTTTCCCTCTCTAGCATCTGTTTCCTCACCAATACCTGGCATTTTCTCCCAGAAACACCAGCTTTCTCACAGATACATCACCTTCCCCCCCCCACATCAGACCTCTTCTCCCAGAAATACCAGGACTCTGCTGAATATTTCCCGTTTCCTCCGGAACATACAGCATTACACTCCGCAAGAGGACAGTTTCTTTCAGAAATGTGGCATTTTATCACAGATACACCATTTTTATGCCCAGTAGAGCTCCTTTTCTCCCAGAAATAGCACTGCTCTTAGGAAGAGCTCCCATTTTCTAACCAAAATGCTGCTTTACACTCCTCAAGATCACACTTACCCCCATCAAGATGGCAGTGTCACAGAAATACCAGCTTCTGCCCCCAAAATGGGACTTTGGCTCTCCAAAACAAGACATTTTCTCCCAGAAATACCAGGACTCTTAGAAATACCTCACGTTTCATCTCAAGAATACTGCTTTCCACTCCTCAAGATCACACTGACTCCCATCACAATGGCCTTTTCTCCCACATACACCAGCTTTCTCCCAAATACACGACATTTTCTCCCACATACACCCGTTTTCTCCCAAAGATGGGACATATTCTCCCAGAAATGCCAGCTTATTCTTTAAAAAACGGCCTTTTTTCCCCAAAATACCAGCCTTTTCCCTCTCTAGCATCTGTTTCCTCACCAATACCTGGCATTTTCTCCCAGAAACACCAGCTTTCTCACAGATACATCACCTTCCCCCCCCACATCAGACCTCTTCTCCCAGAAATACCAGGACTCTGCTGAATATTTCCCATTTCCTCCGGAACATACAGCATTACACTCCGCAAGAGGACAGCTTCTTTCAGAAATGTGGCATTTTATCACAGATACACCATTTTTATGCCCAGTAGAGCTCCTTTTCTCCCAGAAATAGCACTGCTCTTAGGAAGAGCTCCCATTTTCTAACCAAAATGCTGCTTTACACTCCTCAAGATCACACTTACCCCCATCAAGATGGCAGTGTCACAGAAATACCAGCTTCTGCCCCCAAAATGGGACTTTGGCTCTCCAAAACAAGACATTTTCTCCCAGAAATACCAGGACTCTTAGAAATACCTCACGTTTCATCTCAAGAATACTGCTTTCCACTCCTCAAGATCACACTGACTCCCATCACAATGGCCTTTTCTCCCACATACACCAGCTTTCTCCCAAATACACGACATTTTCTCCCACATACACCCGTTTTCTCCCAAAGATGGGACATATTCTCCCAGAAATGCCAGCTTATTCTTTAAAAAACGGCCTTTTTTCCCCAAAATACCAGCCTTTTCCCTCTCTAGCATCTGTTTCCTCACCAATACCTGGCATTTTCTCCCAGAAACACCAGCTTTCTCACAGATACATCACCTTCCCCCCCCCACATCAGACCTCTTCTCCCAGAAATACCAGGACTCTGCTGAATATTTCCCATTTCCTCCGGAACATACAGCATTACACTCCGCAAGAGGACAGTTTCTTTCAGAAATGTGGCATTTTATCACAGATACACCATTTTTATGCCCAGTAGAGCTCCTTTTCTCCCAGAAATAGCACTGCTCTTAGGAAGAGCTCCCATTTTCTAACCAAAATGCTGCTTTACACTCCTCAAGATCACACTTACCCCCATCAAGATGGCAGTGTCACAGAAATACCAGCTTCTGCCCCCAAAATGGGACTTTGGCTCTCCAAAACAAGACATTTTCTCCAGAAATACCAGGACTCTTAGAAATACCTCACGTTTCATCTCAAGAATACTGCTTTCCACTCCTCAAGATCACACTGACTCCCATCACAATGGCCTTTTCTCCCACATACACCAGCTTTCTCCCAAATACACGACATTTTCTCCCACATACACCCGTTTTCTCCCAAAGATGGGACATATTCTCCCAGAAATGCCAGCTTATTCTTTAAAAAACGGCCTTTTTTCCCCAAAATACCAGCCTTTTCCCTCTCTAGCATCTGTTTCCTCACCAATACCTGGCATTTTCTCCCAGAAACACCAGCTTTCTCACAGATACATCACCTTCCCCCCCCCACATCAGACCTCTTCTCCCAGAAATACCAGGACTCTGCTGAATATTTCCCATTTCCTCCGGAACATACAGCATTACACTCCGCAAGAGGACAGCTTCTTTCAGAAATGTGGCATTTTATCACAGATACACCATTTTTATGCCCAGTAGAGCTCCTTTTCTCCCAGAAATAGCACTGCTCTTAGGAAGAGCTCCCATTTTCTAACCAAAATGCTGCTTTACACTCCTCAAGATCACACTTACCCCCATCAAGATGGCAGTGTCACAGAAATACCAGCTTCTGCCCCCAAAATGGGACTTTGGCTCTCCAAAACAAGACATTTTCTCCCAGAAATACCAGGACTCTTAGAAATACCTCACGTTTCATCTCAAGAATACTGCTTTCCACTCCTCAAGATCACACTGACTCCCATCACAATGGCCTTTTCTCCCACATACACCAGCTTTCTCCCAAATACACGACATTTTCTCCCACATACACCCGTTTTCTCCCAAAGATGGGACATATTCTCCCAGAAATGCCAGCTTATTCTTTAAAAAACGGCCTTTTTTCCCCAAAATACCAGCCTTTTCCCTCTCTAGCATCTGTTTCCTCACCAATACCTGGCATTTTCTCCCAGAAACACCAGCTTTCTCACAGATACATCACCTTCCCCCCCCCCACATCAGACCTCTTCTCCCAGAAATACCAGGACTCTGCTGAATATTTCCCATTTCCTCCGGAACATACAGCATTACACTCCGCAAGAGGACAGCTTCTTTCAGAAATGTGGCATTTTATCACAGATACACCATTTTTATGCCCAGTAGAGCTCCTTTTCTCCCAGAAATAGCACTGCTCTTAGGAAGAGCTCCCATTTTCTAACCAAAATGCTGCTTTACACTCCTCAAGATCACACTTACCCCCATCAAGATGGCAGTGTCACAGAAATACCAGCTTCTGCCCCCAAAATGGGACTTTGGCTCTCCAAAACAAGACATTTTCTCCCAGAAATACCAGGACTCTTAGAAATACCTCACGTTTCATCTCAAGAATACTGCTTTCCACTCCTCAAGATCACACTGACTCCCATCACAATGGCCTTTTCTCCCACATACACCAGCTTTCTCCCAAATACACGACATTTTCTCCCACATACACCCGTTTTCTCCCAACGATGGGACATATTCTCCCAGAAATGCCAGCTTATTCTTTAACAAACGGCCTTTTTTCCCCAAAATACCAGCCTTTTCCCTCTCTAGCATCTGTTTCCTCACCAATACCTGGCATTTTCTCCCAGAAACACCAGCTTTCTCACAGATACATCACCTTCCCCCCCCCACATCAGACCTCTTCTCCCAGAAATACCAGGACTCTGCTGAATATTTCCCGTTTCCTCCGGAACATACAGCATTACACTCCGCAAGAGGACAGTTTCTTTCAGAAATGTGGCATTTTATCACAGATACACCATTTTTATGCCCAGTAGAGCTCCTTTTCTCCCAGAAATAGCACTGCTCTTAGGAAGAGCTCCCATTTTCTAACCAAAATGCTGCTTTACACTCCTCAAGATCACACTTACCCCCATCAAGATGGCAGTGTCACAGAAATACCAGCTTCTGCCCCCAAAATGGGACTTTGGCTCTCCAAAACAAGACATTTTCTCCCAGAAATACCAGGACTCTTAGAAATACCTCACGTTTCATCTCAAGAATACTGCTTTCCACTCCTCAAGATCACACTGACTCCCATCACAATGGCCTTTTCTCCCACATACACCAGCTTTCTCCCAAATACACGACATTTTCTCCCACATACACCCGTTTTCTCCCAAAGATGGGACATATTCTCCCAGAAATGCCAGCTTATTCTTTAAAAAACGGCCTTTTTTCCCCAAAATACCAGCCTTTTCCCTCTCTAGCATCTGTTTCCTCACCAATACCTGGCATTTTCTCCCAGAAACACCAGCTTTCTCACAGATACATCACCTTCCCCCCCCCACATCAGACCTCTTCTCCCAGAAATACCAGGACTCTGCTGAATATTTCCCATTTCCTCCGGAACATACAGCATTACACTCCGCAAGAGGACAGCTTCTTTCAGAAATGTGGCATTTTATCACAGATACACCATTTTTATGCCCAGTAGAGCTCCTTTTCTCCCAGAAATAGCACTGCTCTTAGGAAGAGCTCCCATTTTCTAACCAAAATGCTGCTTTACACTCCTCAAGATCACACTTACCCCCATCAAGATGGCAGTGTCACAGAAATACCAGCTTCTGCCCCCAAAATGGGACTTTGGCTCTCCAAAACAAGACATTTTCTCCCAGAAATACCAGGACTCTTAGAAATACCTCACGTTTCATCTCAAGAATACTGCTTTCCACTCCTCAAGATCACACTGACTCCCATCACAATGGCCTTTTCTCCCACATACACCAGCTTTCTCCCAAATACACGACATTTTCTCCCACATACACCCGTTTTCTCCCAAAGATGGGACATATTCTCCCAGAAATGCCAGCTTATTCTTTAAAAAACGGCCTTTTTTCCCCAAAATACCAGCCTTTTCCCTCTCTAGCATCTGTTTCCTCACCAATACCTGGCATTTTCTCCCAGAAACACCAGCTTTCTCACAGATACATCACCTTCCCCCCCCCACATCAGACCTCTTCTCCCAGGAATACCAGGACTCTGCTGAATATTTCCCGTTTCCTCCGGAACATACAGCATTACACTCCGCAAGAGGACAGTTTCTTTCAGAAATGTGGCATTTTATCACAGATACACCATTTTTATGCCCAGTAGAGCTCCTTTTCTCCCAGAAATAGCACTGCTCTTAGGAAGAGCTCCCATTTTCTAACCAAAATGCTGCTTTACACTCCTCAAGATCACACTTACCCCCATCAAGATGGCAGTGTCAGAGAAATACCAGCTTCTGCCCCCAAAATGGGACTTTGGCTCTCCAAAACAAGACATTTTCTCCCAGAAATACCAGGACTCTTAGAAATACCTCACGTTTCATCTCAAGAATACTGCTTTCCACTCCTCAAGATCACACTGACTCCCATCACAATGGCCTTTTCTCCCACATACACCAGCTTTCTCCCAAATACACGACATTTTCTCCCACATACACCCGTTTTCTCCCAAAGATGGGACATATTCTCCCAGAAATGCCAGCTTATTCTTTAAAAAACGGCCTTTTTTCCCCAAAATACCAGCCTTTTCCCTCTCTAGCATCTGTTTCCTCACCAATACCTGGCATTTTCTCCCAGAAACACCAGCTTTCTCACAGATACATCACCTTCCCCCCCACATCAGACCTCTTCTCCCAGAAATACCAGGACTCTGCTGAATATTTCCCATTTCCTCCGGAACATACAGCATTACACTCCGCAAGAGGACAGCTTCTTTCAGAAATGTGGCATTTTATCACAGATACACCATTTTTATGCCCAGTAGAGCTCCTTTTCTCCCAGAAATAGCACTGCTCTTAGGAAGAGCTCCCATTTTCTAACCAAAATGCTGCTTTACACTCCTCAAGATCACACTTACCCCCATCAAGATGGCAGTGTCACAGAAATACCAGCTTCTGCCCCCAAAATGGGACTTTGGCTCTCCAAAACAAGACATTTTCTCCCAGAAATACCAGGACTCTTAGAAATACCTCACGTTTCATCTCAAGAATACTGCTTTCCACTCCTCAAGATCACACTGACTCCCATCACAATGGCCTTTTCTCCCACATACACCAGCTTTCTCCCAAATACACGACATTTTCTCCCACATACACCCGTTTTCTCCCAAAGATGGGACATATTCTCCCAGAAATGCCAGCTTATTCTTTAAAAAACGGCCTTTTTTCCCCAAAATACCAGCCTTTTCCCTCTCTAGCATCTGTTTCCTCACCAATACCTGGCATTTTCTCCCAGAAACACCAGCTTTCTCACAGATACATCACCTTCCCCCCCCCCACATCAGACCTCTTCTCCCAGAAATACCAGGACTCTGCTGAATATTTCCCATTTCCTCCGGAACATACAGCATTACACTCCGCAAGAGGACAGCTTCTTTCAGAAATGTGGCATTTTATCACAGATACACCATTTTTATGCCCAGTAGAGCTCCTTTTCTCCCAGAAATAGCACTGCTCTTAGGAAGAGCTCCCATTTTCTAACCAAAATGCTGCTTTACACTCCTCAAGATCACACTTACCCCCATCAAGATGGCAGTGTCACAGAAATACCAGCTTCTGCCCCCAAAATGGGACTTTGGCTCTCCAAAACAAGACATTTTCTCCCAGAAATACCAGGACTCTTAGAAATACCTCACGTTTCATCTCAAGAATACTGCTTTCCACTCCTCAAGATCACACTGACTCCCATCACAATGGCCTTTTCTCCCACATACACCAGCTTTCTCCCAAATACACGACATTTTCTCCCACATACACCCGTTTTCTCCCAAAGATGGGACATATTCTCCCAGAAATGCCAGCTTATTCTTTAAAAAACGGCCTTTTTTCCCCAAAATACCAGCCTTTTCCCTCTCTAGCATCTGTTTCCTCACCAATACCTGGCATTTTCTCCCAGAAACACCAGCTTTCTCACAGATACATCACCTTCCCCCCCCCACATCAGACCTCTTCTCCCAGGAATACCAGGACTCTGCTGAATATTTCCCATTTCCTCCGGAACATACAGCATTACACTCCGCAAGAGGACAGTTTCTTTCAGAAATGTGGCATTTTATCACAGATACACCATTTTTATGCCCAGTAGAGCTCCTTTTCTCCCAGAAATAGCACTGCTCTTAGGAAGAGCTCCCATTTTCTAACCAAAATGCTGCTTTACACTCCTCAAGATCACACTTACCCCCATCAAGATGGCAGTGTCAGAGAAATACCAGCTTCTGCCCCCAAAATGGGACTTTGGCTCTCCAAAACAAGACATTTTCTCCCAGAAATACCAGGACTCTTAGAAATACCTCACGTTTCATCTCAAGAATACTGCTTTCCACTCCTCAAGATCACACTGACTCCCATCACAATGGCCTTTTCTCCCACATACACCAGCTTTCTCCCAAATACACGACATTTTCTCCCACATACACCCGTTTTCTCCCAAAGATGGGACATATTCTCCCAGAAATGCCAGCTTATTCTTTAAAAAATGGCCTTTTTTCCCCAAAATACCAGCCTTTTCCCTCTCTAGCATCTGTTTCCTCACCAATACCTGGCATTTTCTCCCAGAAACACCAGCTTTCTCACAGATACATCACCTTCCCCCCCCACATCAGACCTCTTCTCCCAGAAATACCAGGACTCTGCTGAATATTTCCCATTTCCTCCGGAACATACAGCATTACACTCCGCAAGAGGACAGCTTCTTTCAGAAATGTGGCATTTTATCACAGATACACCATTTTTATGCCCAGTAGAGCTCCTTTTCTCCCAGAAATAGCACTGCTCTTAGGAAGAGCTCCCATTTTCTAACCAAAATGCTGCTTTACACTCCTCAAGATCACACTTACCCCCATCAAGATGGCAGTGTCACAGAAATACCAGCTTCTGCCCCCAAAATGGGACTTTGGCTCTCCAAAACAAGACATTTTCTCCCAGAAATACCAGGACTCTTAGAAATACCTCACGTTTCATCTCAAGAATACTGCTTTCCACTCCTCAAGATCACACTGACTCCCATCACAATGGCCTTTTCTCCCACATACACCAGCTTTCTCCCAAATACACGACATTTTCTCCCACATACACCCGTTTTCTCCCAAAGATGGGACATATTCTCCCAGAAATGCCAGCTTATTCTTTAAAAAACGGCCTTTTTTCCCCAAAATACCAGCCTTTTCCCTCTCTAGCATCTGTTTCCTCACCAATACCTGGCATTTTCTCCCAGAAACACCAGCTTTCTCACAGATACATCACCTTCCCCCCCCCACATCAGACCTCTTCTCCCAGAAATACCAGGACTCTGCTGAATATTTCCCATTTCCTCCGGAACATACAGCATTACACTCCGCAAGAGGACAGTTTCTTTCAGAAATGTGGCATTTTATCACAGATACACCATTTTTATGCCCAGTAGAGCTCCTTTTCTCCCAGAAATAGCACTGCTCTTAGGAAGAGCTCCCATTTTCTAACCAAAATGCTGCTTTACACTCCTCAAGATCACACTTACCCCCATCAAGATGGCAGTGTCACAGAAATACCAGCTTCTGCCCCCAAAATGGGACTTTGGCTCTCCAAAACAAGACATTTTCTCCCAGAAATACCAGGACTCTTAGAAATACCTCACGTTTCATCTCAAGAATACTGCTTTCCACTCCTCAAGATCACACTGACTCCCATCACAATGGCCTTTTCTCCCACATACACCAGCTTTCTCCCAAATACACGACATTTTCTCCCACATACACCCGTTTTCTCCCAAAGATGGGACATATTCTCCCAGAAATGCCAGCTTATTCTTTAAAAAACGGCCTTTTTTCCCCAAAATACCAGCCTTTTCCCTCTCTAGCATCTGTTTCCTCACCAATACCTGGCATTTTCTCCCAGAAACACCAGCTTTCTCACAGATACATCACCTTCCCCCCCCCACATCAGACCTCTTCTCCCAGAAATACCAGGACTCTGCTGAATATTTCCCATTTCCTCCGGAACATACAGCATTACACTCCGCAAGAGGACAGCTTCTTTCAGAAATGTGGCATTTTATCACAGATACACCATTTTTATGCCCAGTAGAGCTCCTTTTCTCCCAGAAATAGCACTGCTCTTAGGAAGAGCTCCCATTTTCTAACCAAAATGCTGCTTTACACTCCTCAAGATCACACTTACCCCCATCAAGATGGCAGTGTCACAGAAATACCAGCTTCTGCCCCCAAAATGGGACTTTGGCTCTCCAAAACAAGACATTTTCTCCCAGAAATACCAGGACTCTTAGAAATACCTCACGTTTCATCTCAAGAATACTGCTTTCCACTCCTCAAGATCACACTGACTCCCATCACAATGGCCTTTTCTCCCACATACACCAGCTTTCTCCCAAATACACGACATTTTCTCCCACATACACCCGTTTTCTCCCAAAGATGGGACATATTCTCCCAGAAATGCCAGCTTATTCTTTAAAAAACGGCCTTTTTTCCCCAAAATACCAGCCTTTTCCCTCTCTAGCATCTGTTTCCTCACCAATACCTGGCATTTTCTCCCAGAAACACCAGCTTTCTCACAGATACATCACCTTCCCCCCCCCACATCAGACCTCTTCTCCCAGAAATACCAGGACTCTGCTGAATATTTCCCATTTCCTCCGGAACATACAGCATTACACTCCGCAAGAGGACAGTTTCTTTCAGAAATGTGGCATTTTATCACAGATACACCATTTTTATGCCCAGTAGAGCTCCTTTTCTCCCAGAAATAGCACTGCTCTTAGGAAGAGCTCCCATTTTCTAACCAAAATGCTGCTTTACACTCCTCAAGATCACACTTACCCCCATCAAGATGGCAGTGTCACAGAAATACCAGCTTCTGCCCCCAAAATGGGACTTTGGCTCTCCAAAACAAGACATTTTCTCCCAGAAATACCAGGACTCTTAGAAATACCTCACGTTTCATCTCAAGAATACTGCTTTCCACTCCTCAAGATCACACTGACTCCCATCACAATGGCCTTTTCTCCCACATACACCAGCTTTCTCCCAAATACACGACATTTTCTCCCACATACACCCGTTTTCTCCCAAAGATGGGACATATTCTCCCAGAAATGCCAGCTTATTCTTTAAAAAACGGCCTTTTTTTCCCAAAATACCAGCTTTCTCACAAACACCTGTCATTTTCCAACCAAGTCTGCTACTATCTCCCAGAAACAGCCGGTTTCCGAGAAATACCTGACGTTTGCTCTCCCAAATACTACTTGACACTCCTCCAGAGGACATTGTCTCCCCTATTTACCACGTTGTCTCCCCAAGAGACCACTTGGCACACCAAAAAGACCACCGTTGCTCTCCAGTACAAGATCTTCTTTCCCACCGGTTCCCACTTTTCTCCCCCAGCTATGTCATTTCCTCCCAGAAATGCCACTTTTCCCTTGGAAATTTCACCTTCTCTTCCAAAAAGAGGAGATTTGCTCCCAGAAATACCCCTTCTCTTACAACTGCCACACGCTTTCTCCCCAAAAAGCCTCCATGACAATGCCAACTGGGACACTTGCAGCCAAGAAGAGGACACCTTCTCTCAGAAAGACCACTTTTCTCCCCAAGAGAGGAGATTTTCTCCCAATTGGATGACATTTGCTGTAAGAAAGACCTGTTTTCTTCCCTCAAGAGGACATTGTCTTTCCCACTGAGGACATTTTCTCCCAGAAGTGCCGCTACTCTGTGAAACACCTCCATTTCCTCCCAAATCTACTCCATGACACGCCTCAGGATGACACTTACTCCCCGATTTGGGGCATTTTCTCCCAGAAATACCACTTCTCTCCCAAAGGGATGGCCTTTTCCCTCTCTAGCATCTGTTTCCTCACCAATACCTGGCATTTTCTCCCAGAAACACCAGCTTTCTCACAGATACATCACCTTCCCCCCCCCACATCAGACCTCTTCTCCCAGAAATACCAGGACTCTGCTGAATATTTCCCATTTCCTCCGGAACATACAGCATTACACTCCGCAAGAGGACAGTTTCTTTCAGAAATGTGGCATTTTATCACAGATACACCATTTTTATGCCCAGTAGAGCTCCTTTTCTCCCAGAAATAGCACTGCTCTTAGGAAGAGCTCCCATTTTCTAACCAAAATGCTGCTTTACACTCCTCAAGATCACACTTACCCCCATCAAGATGGCAGTGTCACAGAAATACCAGCTTCTGCCCCCAAAATGGGACTTTGGCTCTCCAAAACAAGACATTTTCTCCCAGAAATACCAGGACTCTTAGAAATACCTCACGTTTCATCTCAAGAATACTGCTTTCCACTCCTCAAGATCACACTGACTCCCATCACAATGGCCTTTTCTCCCACATACACCAGCTTTCTCCCAAATACACGACATTTTCTCCCACATACACCCGTTTTCTCCCAAAGATGGGACATATTCTCCCAGAAATGCCAGCTTATTCTTTAACAAACGGCCTTTTTTCCCCAAAATACCAGCCTTTTCCCTCTCTAGCATCTGTTTCCTCACCAATACCTGGCATTTTCTCCCAGAAACACCAGCTTTCTCACAGATACATCACCTTCCCCCCCCCACATCAGACCTCTTCTCCCAGAAATACCAGGACTCTGCTGAATATTTCCCATTTCCTCCGGAACATACAGCATTACACTCCGCAAGAGGACAGCTTCTTTCAGAAATGTGGCATTTTATCACAGATACACCATTTTTATGCCCAGTAGAGCTCCTTTTCTCCCAGAAATAGCACTGCTCTTAGGAAGAGCTCCCATTTTCTAACCAAAATGCTGCTTTACACTCCTCAAGATCACACTTACCCCCATCAAGATGGCAGTGTCACAGAAATACCAGCTTCTGCCCCCAAAATGGGACTTTGGCTCTCCAAAACAAGACATTTTCTCCCAGAAATACCAGGACTCTTAGAAATACCTCACGTTTCATCTCAAGAATACTGCTTTCCACTCCTCAAGATCACACTGACTCCCATCACAATGGCCTTTTCTCCCACATACACCAGCTTTCTCCCAAATACACGACATTTTCTCCCACATACACCCGTTTTCTCCCAAAGATGGGACATATTCTCCCAGAAATGCCAGCTTATTCTTTAAAAAACGGCCTTTTTTCCCCAAAATACCAGCCTTTTCCCTCTCTAGCATCTGTTTCCTCACCAATACCTGGCATTTTCTCCCAGAAACACCAGCTTTCTCACAGATACATCACCTTCCCCCCCCCACATCAGACCTCTTCTCCCAGAAATACCAGGACTCTGCTGAATATTTCCCATTTCCTCCGGAACATACAGCATTACACTCCGCAAGAGGACAGCTTCTTTCAGAAATGTGGCATTTTATCACAGATACACCATTTTTATGCCCAGTAGAGCTCCTTTTCTCCCAGAAATAGCACTGCTCTTAGGAAGAGCTCCCATTTTCTAACCAAAATGCTGCTTTACACTCCTCAAGATCACACTTACCCCCATCAAGATGGCAGTGTCACAGAAATACCAGCTTCTGCCCCCAAAATGGGACTTTGGCTCTCCAAAACAAGACATTTTCTCCCAGAAATACCAGGACTCTTAGAAATACCTCACGTTTCATCTCAAGAATACTGCTTTCCACTCCTCAAGATCACACTGACTCCCATCACAATGGCCTTTTCTCCCACATACACCAGCTTTCTCCCAAATACACGACATTTTCTCCCACATACACCCGTTTTCTCCCAAAGATGGGACATATTCTCCCAGAAATGCCAGCTTATTCTTTAACAAACGGCCTTTTTTCCCCAAAATACCAGCCTTTTCCCTCTCTAGCGTCTGTTTCCTCACCAATACCTGGCATTTTCTCCCAGAAACACCAGCTTTCTCACAGATACATCACCTTCCCCCCCCCACATCAGACCTCTTCTCCCAGAAATACCAGGACTCTGCTGAATATTTCCCGTTTCCTCCGGAACATACAGCATTACACTCCGCAAGAGGACAGTTTCTTTCAGAAATGTGGCATTTTATCACAGATACACCATTTTTATGCCCAGTAGAGCTCCTTTTCTCCCAGAAATAGCACTGCTCTTAGGAAGAGCTCCCATTTTCTAACCAAAATGCTGCTTTACACTCCTCAAGATCACACTTACCCCCATCAAGATGGCAGTGTCAGAGAAATACCAGCTTCTGCCCCCAAAATGGGACTTTGGCTCTCCAAAACAAGACATTTTCTCCCAGAAATACCAGGACTCTTAGAAATACCTCACGTTTCATCTCAAGAATACTGCTTTCCACTCCTCAAGATCACACTGACTCCCATCACAATGGCCTTTTCTCCCACATACACCAGCTTTCTCCCAAATACACGACATTTTCTCCCACATACACCCGTTTTCTCCCAAAGATGGGACATATTCTCCCAGAAATGCCAGCTTATTCTTTAAAAAACGGCCTTTTTTTCCCAAAATACCAGCTTTCTCACAAACACCTGTCATTTTCCAACCAAGTCTGCTACTATCTCCCAGAAACAGCCGGTTTCCGAGAAATACCTGACGTTTGCTCTCCCAAATACTACTTGACACTCCTCCAGAGGACATTGTCTCCCCTATTTACCACGTTGTCTCCCCAAGAGACCACTTGGCACACCAAAAAGACCACCGTTGCTCTCCAGTACAAGATCTTCTTTCCCACCGGTTCCCACTTTTCTCCCCCAGCTATGTCATTTCCTCCCAGAAATGCCACTTTTCCCTTGGAAATTTCACCTTCTCTTCCAAAAAGAGGAGATTTGCTCCCAGAAATACCCCTTCTCTTACAACTGCCACACGCTTTCTCCCCAAAAAGCCTCCATGACAATGCCAACTGGGACACTTGCAGCCAAGAAGAGGACACCTTCTCTCAGAAAGACCACTTTTCTCCCCAAGAGAGGAGATTTTCTCCCAATTGGATGACATTTGCTGTAAGAAAGACCTGTTTTCTTCCCTCAAGAGGACATTGTCTTTCCCACTGAGGACATTTTCTCCCAGAAGTGCCGCTACTCTGTGAAACACCTCCATTTCCTCCCAAATCTACTCCATGACACGCCTCAGGATGACACTTACTCCCCGATTTGGGGCATTTTCTCCCAGAAATACCACTTCTCTCCCAAAGGGATGGCCTTTTCCCTCTCTAGCATCTGTTTCCTCACCAATACCTGGCATTTTCTCCCAGAAACACCAGCTTTCTCACAGATACATCACCTTCCCCCCCCCACATCAGACCTCTTCTCCCAGAAATACCAGGACTCTGCTGAATATTTCCCATTTCCTCCGGAACATACAGCATTACACTCCGCAAGAGGACAGCTTCTTTCAGAAATGTGGCATTTTATCACAGATACACCATTTTTATGCCCAGTAGAGCTCCTTTTCTCCCAGAAATAGCACTGCTCTTAGGAAGAGCTCCCATTTTCTAACCAAAATGCTGCTTTACACTCCTCAAGATCACACTTACCCCCATCAAGATGGCAGTGTCACAGAAATACCAGCTTCTGCCCCCAAAATGGGACTTTGGCTCTCCAAAACAAGACATTTTCTCCCAGAAATACCAGGACTCTTAGAAATACCTCACGTTTCATCTCAAGAATACTGCTTTCCACTCCTCAAGATCACACTGACTCCCATCACAATGGCCTTTTCTCCCACATACACCAGCTTTCTCCCAAATACACGACATTTTCTCCCACATACACCCGTTTTCTCCCAAAGATGGGACATATTCTCCCAGAAATGCCAGCTTATTCTTTAAAAAACGGCCTTTTTTCCCCAAAATACCAGCCTTTTCCCTCTCTAGCATCTGTTTCCTCACCAATACCTGGCATTTTCTCCCAGAAACACCAGCTTTCTCACAGATACATCACCTTCCCCCCCCCACATCAGACCTCTTCTCCCAGAAATACCAGGACTCTGCTGAATATTTCCCATTTCCTCCGGAACATACAGCATTACACTCCGCAAGAGGACAGCTTCTTTCAGAAATGTGGCATTTTATCACAGATACACCATTTTTATGCCCAGTAGAGCTCCTTTTCTCCCAGAAATAGCACTGCTCTTAGGAAGAGCTCCCATTTTCTAACCAAAATGCTGCTTTACACTCCTCAAGATCACACTTACCCCCATCAAGATGGCAGTGTCACAGAAATACCAGCTTCTGCCCCCAAAATGGGACTTTGGCTCTCCAAAACAAGACATTTTCTCCCAGAAATACCAGGACTCTTAGAAATACCTCACGTTTCATCTCAAGAATACTGCTTTCCACTCCTCAAGATCACACTGACTCCCATCACAATGGCCTTTTCTCCCACATACACCAGCTTTCTCCCAAATACACGACATTTTCTCCCACATACACCCGTTTTCTCCCAAAGATGGGACATATTCTCCCAGAAATGCCAGCTTATTCTTTAAAAAACGGCCTTTTTTCCCCAAAATACCAGCCTTTTCCCTCTCTAGCGTCTGTTTCCTCACCAATACCTGGCATTTTCTCCCAGAAACACCAGCTTTCTCACAGATACATCACCTTCCCCCCCCCCACATCAGACCTCTTCTCCCAGAAATACCAGGACTCTGCTGAATATTTCCCGTTTCCTCCGGAACATACAGCATTACACTCCGCAAGAGGACAGTTTCTTTCAGAAATGTGGCATTTTATCACAGATACACCATTTTTATGCCCAGTAGAGCTCCTTTTCTCCCAGAAATAGCACTGCTCTTAGGAAGAGCTCCCATTTTCTAACCAAAATGCTGCTTTACACTCCTCAAGATCACACTTACCCCCATCAAGATGGCAGTGTCAGAGAAATACCAGCTTCTGCCCCCAAAATGGGACTTTGGCTCTCCAAAACAAGACATTTTCTCCCAGAAATACCAGGACTCTTAGAAATACCTCACGTTTCATCTCAAGAATACTGCTTTCCACTCCTCAAGATCACACTGACTCCCATCACAATGGCCTTTTCTCCCACATACACCAGCTTTCTCCCAAATACACGACATTTTCTCCCACATACACCCGTTTTCTCCCAAAGATGGGACATATTCTCCCAGAAATGCCAGCTTATTCTTTAAAAAACGGCCTTTTTTTCCCAAAATACCAGCTTTCTCACAAACACCTGTCATTTTCCAACCAAGTCTGCTACTATCTCCCAGAAACAGCCGGTTTCCGAGAAATACCTGACGTTTGCTCTCCCAAATACTACTTGACACTCCTCCAGAGGACATTGTCTCCCCTATTTACCACGTTGTCTCCCCAAGAGACCACTTGGCACACCAAAAAGACCACCGTTGCTCTCCAGTACAAGATCTTCTTTCCCACCGGTTCCCACTTTTCTCCCCCAGCTATGTCATTTCCTCCCAGAAATGCCACTTTTCCCTTGGAAATTTCACCTTCTCTTCCAAAAAGAGGAGATTTGCTCCCAGAAATACCCCTTCTCTTACAACTGCCACACGCTTTCTCCCCAAAAAGCCTCCATGACAATGCCAACTGGGACACTTGCAGCCAAGAAGAGGACACCTTCTCTCAGAAAGACCACTTTTCTCCCCAAGAGAGGAGATTTTCTCCCAATTGGATGACATTTGCTGTAAGAAAGACCTGTTTTCTTCCCTCAAGAGGACATTGTCTTTCCCACTGAGGACATTTTCTCCCAGAAGTGCCGCTACTCTGTGAAACACCTCCATTTCCTCCCAAATCTACTCCATGACACGCCTCAGGATGACACTTACTCCCCGATTTGGGGCATTTTCTCCCAGAAATACCACTTCTCTCCCAAAGGGATGGCCTTTTCCCTCTCTAGCATCTGTTTCCTCACCAATACCTGGCATTTTCTCCCAGAAACACCAGCTTTCTCACAGATACATCACCTTCCCCCCCCCACATCAGACCTCTTCTCCCAGAAATACCAGGACTCTGCTGAATATTTCCCATTTCCTCCGGAACATACAGCATTACACTCCGCAAGAGGACAGCTTCTTTCAGAAATGTGGCATTTTATCACAGATACACCATTTTTATGCCCAGTAGAGCTCCTTTTCTCCCAGAAATAGCACTGCTCTTAGGAAGAGCTCCCATTTTCTAACCAAAATGCTGCTTTACACTCCTCAAGATCACACTTACCCCCATCAAGATGGCAGTGTCACAGAAATACCAGCTTCTGCCCCCAAAATGGGACTTTGGCTCTCCAAAACAAGACATTTTCTCCCAGAAATACCAGGACTCTTAGAAATACCTCACGTTTCATCTCAAGAATACTGCTTTCCACTCCTCAAGATCACACTGACTCCCATCACAATGGCCTTTTCTCCCACATACACCAGCTTTCTCCCAAATACACGACATTTTCTCCCACATACACCCGTTTTCTCCCAAAGATGGGACATATTCTCCCAGAAATGCCAGCTTATTCTTTAAAAAACGGCCTTTTTTCCCCAAAATACCAGCCTTTTCCCTCTCTAGCATCTGTTTCCTCACCAATACCTGGCATTTTCTCCCAGAAACACCAGCTTTCTCACAGATACATCACCTTCCCCCCCCCACATCAGACCTCTTCTCCCAGAAATACCAGGACTCTGCTGAATATTTCCCATTTCCTCCGGAACATACAGCATTACACTCCGCAAGAGGACAGCTTCTTTCAGAAATGTGGCATTTTATCACAGATACACCATTTTTATGCCCAGTAGAGCTCCTTTTCTCCCAGAAATAGCACTGCTCTTAGGAAGAGCTCCCATTTTCTAACCAAAATGCTGCTTTACACTCCTCAAGATCACACTTACCCCCATCAAGATGGCAGTGTCACAGAAATACCAGCTTCTGCCCCCAAAATGGGACTTTGGCTCTCCAAAACAAGACATTTTCTCCCAGAAATACCAGGACTCTTAGAAATACCTCACGTTTCATCTCAAGAATACTGCTTTCCACTCCTCAAGATCACACTGACTCCCATCACAATGGCCTTTTCTCCCACATACACCAGCTTTCTCCCAAATACACGACATTTTCTCCCACATACACCCGTTTTCTCCCAAAGATGGGACATATTCTCCCAGAAATGCCAGCTTATTCTTTAAAAAACGGCCTTTTTTCCCCAAAATACCAGCCTTTTCCCTCTCTAGCATCTGTTTCCTCACCAATACCTGGCATTTTCTCCCAGAAACACCAGCTTTCTCACAGATACATCACCTTCCCCCCCCACATCAGACCTCTTCTCCCAGAAATACCAGGACTCTGCTGAATATTTCCCATTTCCTCCGGAACATACAGCATTACACTCCGCAAGAGGACAGCTTCTTTCAGAAATGTGGCATTTTATCACAGATACACCATTTTTATGCCCAGTAGAGCTCCTTTTCTCCCAGAAATAGCACTGCTCTTAGGAAGAGCTCCCATTTTCTAACCAAAATGCTGCTTTACACTCCTCAAGATCACACTTACCCCCATCAAGATGGCAGTGTCACAGAAATACCAGCTTCTGCCCCCAAAATGGGACTTTGGCTCTCCAAAACAAGACATTTTCTCCCAGAAATACCAGGACTCTTAGAAATACCTCACGTTTCATCTCAAGAATACTGCTTTCCACTCCTCAAGATCACACTGACTCCCATCACAATGGCCTTTTCTCCCACATACACCAGCTTTCTCCCAAATACACGACATTTTCTCCCACATACACCCGTTTTCTCCCAAAGATGGGACATATTCTCCCAGAAATGCCAGCTTATTCTTTAAAAAACGGCCTTTTTTCCCCAAAATACCAGCCTTTTCCCTCTCTAGCGTCTGTTTCCTCACCAATACCTGGCATTTTCTCCCAGAAACACCAGCTTTCTCACAGATACATCACCTTCCCCCCCCCACATCAGACCTCTTCTCCCAGAAATACCAGGACTCTGCTGAATATTTCCCGTTTCCTCCGGAACATTACAGCATTACACTCCGCAAGAGGACAGTTTCTTTCAGAAATGTGGCATTTTATCACAGATACACCATTTTTATGCCCAGTAGAGCTCCTTTTCTCCCAGAAATAGCACTGCTCTTAGGAAGAGCTCCCATTTTCTAACCAAAATGCTGCTTTACACTCCTCAAGATCACACTTACCCCCATCAAGATGGCAGTGTCACAGAAATACCAGCTTCTGCCCCCAAAATGGGACTTTGGCTCTCCAAAACAAGACATTTTCTCCCAGAAATACCAGGACTCTTAGAAATACCTCACGTTTCATCTCAAGAATACTGCTTTCCACTCCTCAAGATCACACTGACTCCCATCACAATGGCCTTTTCTCCCACATACACCAGCTTTCTCCCAAATACACGACATTTTCTCCCACATACACCCGTTTTCTCCCAAAGATGGGACATATTCTCCCAGAAATGCCAGCTTATTCTTTAAAAAACGGCCTTTTTTCCCCAAAATACCAGCCTTTTCCCTCTCTAGCATCTGTTTCCTCACCAATACCTGGCATTTTCTCCCAGAAACACCAGCTTTCTCACAGATACATCACCTTCCCCCCCCCACATCAGACCTCTTCTCCCAGAAATACCAGGACTCTGCTGAATATTTCCCATTTCCTCCGGAACATACAGCATTACACTCCGCAAGAGGACAGTTTCTTTCAGAAATGTGGCATTTTATCACAGATACACCATTTTTATGCCCAGTAGAGCTCCTTTTCTCCCAGAAATAGCACTGCTCTTAGGAAGAGCTCCCATTTTCTAACCAAAATGCTGCTTTACACTCCTCAAGATCACAGTATTCTGAAATCGCACGTTCTCGGCATA